>NC_030990.1:4708942-4762415 GCF_000149955.1 Fusarium oxysporum f. sp. lycopersici 4287
CATCTCGTCTCCATAGGCAGACATGCTGTTTTGCATGTACTTCTGCACCAAGGGCATATTCTCCCGGTATGTTCCTGACCATAGGAAATTGGGATAGCCGGGCAACCAGACTTCGGAGAAGGCTATGAGAGATGCTCCATTCTGGCTGGCTTCGCTGATGAGTCGGATTGTCTTTTTGATACCGGCGACTTTGTCGAACCAGCATGGTTCAGCCTGGCAGATGGCGGCTTTCCATTGACGGATTGACATTTTGGTAAGAGTAGTGGAAGTAATAAGCAGAGGAATATCTGTTGTGATAGTACTTTGGATTTGTGAACGTTGAAGTATGTATGGTATAAACTTATATACTTATTGTCCTAACATTCATGACCTTTATACACAGCAATATCTAGGAGTCAAAATCATCTATGTTGCCCATTTTCTCGGGTAAGCATTATCCATGATAAAGTTCCCGTAGTGGCTGAGAACAGCCTAGTATTACCCCGCAGATTGGCAGACTTTAGTGATATGCAGGGCCTGCAACCACCACTGGTGACCTAGACCCGGCTAAGCATTATCCAGACCCAATCCCCTCACTAGGATTAATATAAGTTAGAACAGCCCCGAAAAGACACTGCACATGTTCACATGGGTTATCTGAACACGTACTCGCAACACGGCATCACTAGTTCGTTGACTCAAGAGATAAGGAACTGTACAAACTGTACTAGACTACGATAACCGATAATAACAGCTGACCTCTATACCCGAAGTAAATAATGGTTGACAAAGTCTGGCTGCCTATCCTTTAGTTGTTTCCTCAAGCAGCATCGCCTGGATATCCCGGTTCTGTAAACAATGTGCCAATCCATCCTTGATAGTCCAGACCTTCGCTAGTCATGAAAGGGATATCCATATCGAAGCAATGAGGGCCTTCTGCTGCCCAAAGCGAACTACTAGAGTCATCCTCCTCAAGTGCTTGTGTTGTACCAACGATAGCATCCCCATTGGCTTGTCCGCTTTCCCCTTTATTGATCCCAAGTGCACCGAATGCATCTTCACTGACTGACCATTCCCGAGCTAATTGGCGAATTGCAAACAGTGCACGCTGGCTCCAGGCCCAAGCAGTACTCATATCAGTGAGCGCTTCAGCTAATACTTTTAACGAAGCTATAGCGCGTTCACGGTCTTTTGCATCTGTAGAGGTTGTCTCGAGGAGAAGGATAATTGAAGCTGTGAAAGCACAGTGGATGGCTGAGATTGGTATTCGTCGCTGAGGCAAAAGTTAGCATTATGATATCAACGCGAGTGAAAGAGCTGCTTACCAAGGTATAGTGTTTGCTGTAAAGCTTAAAAATATTACTGATGGAATGTGAAGACTGACTGCACTCCTTGAGATGACTTGATCCGGTGCTGGGATGAAAGCTACCAGGGTCCAAAGTCCTTCGCTGCACTCCAACAAAGGGTCGATGCAGTAAGATTATAGCGACATGAATCTGGAGGCTTTAATGGTATTAGTGTCTGAGCGCTTCAAGGTGACATTGTAAGGCTTACTGAAGCAAGTAAACGTGAGGTAGTGTAGGGGCGAGCGGTGATGGCGAAAGACGAAGACAGCTAGGGAGGTTTATCTGGAACTCAATGATATCGACGTGCGTTTTGGTAACGAGCTCCATGATTCGAGACTTGACATGCTGGCTAACAGGTCTGTATCTTGAGAAAGTTTCAGTATTTGAGCCCTCTAATCAGGGAGTCACTTACATCTCATCCAGGGCTGACGATGTGACCCTAAATAGCTGAACTGTAGCGCGGACATTCGAGACTTGGTGGCTGCGTGGAAAGACGATAGGTTCACCGATTGGAGATTCAGAGTGCCAGGATTCGTACTCTGCATTATGTTCCATAGAAGGCAGCTTGGCAGATATTTCGTGTTCTTGGATAGTTGATGGTCGACCAAGTCCAATATTGAATAGCCTCAAGTGATCATGTTAGCTGTAGACCTCTCCCAGCAAGGAATAAGGAGGAGGCTCACTTATCTAAAACGTAGCATCCCCACCAAACAATAGTCCCGACTTCAGCTTCGTCTTTGGTTATATGTCCCGTATCAACCCAGTGGCTTCGGTCAAGATGAAGTCCAAGGTTAAAGGCCATTCTTGCTGCCATGCCTGTGATCTCGCTATTAGTGATTCAGACGTCTAGGTATCTTTTCTCTTACCGCAATACATCCATCCAAGAGCCTCTTTATCAGTAGCTATCTCGCGTAATCCAAGTAATGCTGTCGCCTGGACTGTCGTTACCTTCGGCGCCTGGCTCTCGTAAAACAGTATCATCTTGGCCTGCTCGGCCAACGGGTTCCCCGCCGTATTCTGGTCAAGAGGATCACTTCGAAGCTCAACGCGATCCGAGTACCGAGCTGCAAGCGCCAAGACGGCGGAAAGCAATAGCGGTGAGGCATATCGGCCGGATTGAGTAATGTACAGATCCTCGAGGAACAGTTCCTTGACGACAAGGTACTGCCAGGTGTTTTGCCAGCTCCAAAAGAGATCCAAGAGGTGATTCCGCAACTCGTCGGATACTTCGACTCGAAGATTCAGTTGGTCAAGTGTATCTGCGGCCTGTTTTTGCAATTCACGTGATGAGACCGTTGAGCTTGCTACGGGGCTGTTTTTCAGCAGTGAGAAGTTACTCCTGGAGCCGAAGTAATGGATTTGGCCATCTTCGCCGATGTTGAGGGCCCCGAGCCGATCGCTTATATCCCTGATTGGAGATCTGTAGCTCGAATCGTCAGGAATAGAATCCCCCTCTGAATTACTGTGAGACTCTTCAGTAGCGTTCAATGGGCCTCTATCCTGGGGTCCAGCGTCACTTTGGAACCGTTCGAGTTGCGCTTCCAATGTCCTAATCCTCTCCTGGAGCGCCTCGACATAACGTTTGCTTGGAGGCCTATAATACTCGTTAGATGCTTAGCGCTGTTTCATTGATTCTCCAGAATCGACGACTATTGATGTAGAGAGGCCAGATGAGTTTACTTTCGATTACTGTCCTGAGCTGTGTATTCACAGACCTCGCCGTTTGTATGACACGTCGAGCACGATGGACGTTGGCCATCACACTGAATCCATGTTTAGCGAAAGGGAAGTCCTCCCTACCAATTGAAATCAAGCTTACCTTGACCCGCTTGATGCGACATGTGCTGCAAGCTAAAGCTGATCGTTGCCTCGGCTTTCCAGAAACCGTCACCTGAGATCTCATGGTACAGACATTCCGGCACACGCAGAGATGGACAGAGCCTGGAACGGAGAGTCGAGCATTGGGGCGGGGTTATAGGCCACACGTGACGCAGTTTCGTGTTTCCCTTATCTGGTTTTACGCTTCACCAAGCTAACATAAATTCGACGCTAAAATCAGGACGGCTATACGATGGCAACGAAATCGGGGATTGAGCCATTGTGTTAGATGGCCCAGAAGAAGAAAAGATACATTGGGAAAGCCGTAAACTCGGTTTCATTAGTAGCTGTCGGCGATCTGAAAGATTTAAAGTAAGCATTGCAGATGACAGACACCGTGATTGAGAGGTTCCGGGTAGGGCATAGAGGATACATGGCTAAATCCAGCCGAGTATAGCCGCGTAGCCATGAGTTATGCTCACAGTAGACCGATAGATATACAGATAGTGCTAGTACCCAATTGCCGAATATAACCTTTGAAGGGCTTCAGATAGGCCTTCAAGGGCTAAGCAGCAATCCTGGTTAAGCATTACCCAGTATGTCTTCACATCAACAAGCGCCACCTTGAGATAAGCTTCATCCCCGCATATTAGCGTAACCAAGAGCGGAGTCCCATTTTGGAAGCTGATTGGTCATTTCTATCCGGGTAAGCATTATCCAGAGATGCTATCTGCTCTTGACCTCTTGTGGAATAGTACGTCCAGCAACTGATAGTCCCCCTTTGTTGAGCGCCAGTTAATCAACGTATTCACCTAGCTAAGATTGCAATAGTGTAGCATTAGACAAGCCATGGCAGTTGTAGGAGTATTTGAACCTTCTAATGCGCCCCTGAGGTTCAGAGGAGTTGCAAAATAACCATCTCGGTTATCGCTACTTCTTGCAAGAACTATCTTTCAACACTACGGCATGGCACTCATTAAGTTCCGCGGAAAACCGCTTGGTGGCTATAACATTCTAGTACGTCCTACTTCATTATGGCAGTGGACGAAATCTAATCTCTGTATCAACAGATCATCGCTTTTGCAACTTTTGGAAGTATCACCTACGGATACTGTTCGGCCATCATAGGGTCAACCCTCGGTCAACCATCCTTTCTCCATTACTTCGGTCTCGATACAGCCAGCAATGCAGCTGCTCTCATTGGCGCGATCAATGGACTCTTCCAAGGCGGTGGCCTCATCGGGACCTTGACCTTTGGAGCCGTTGCTGACAAGTTCGGTCGATGTAAGGCTATGTTCCTTGCAAGTGTACTCGCTATCATTGGCGGCGGCCTTCAAGCTGGTTCTGTCCACTTGTCAATGTACCTCGTCTCAAGGTTTCTGACAGGTCTTGCTATCGGCGGGCTCGTCATGCTTGTGCCTCTTTGGCAGAGTGAAGTTGCACCTCCTCATGCTCGTGGCCTCCTTGTTGGTCTTCACGGTGTTTCGATCTTGGTTGGATACTCATCATCGGCTTGGGTCGGATTCGGCTTTTACTTCGTGAATGCAGACGGAGCTCAGTGGCGCCCTCCTTTGGCTATACAGTGCTTGCCTCCCCTCATCCTCGCATGTGGTGTCTACTTCATTCCTGAGTCTCCCCGGTGGCTTATCGACAACGATCAGCACGAAAGAGCCGAGGCTGTTTTGCAGCGAATCTACGGAGACTCAAGCGATCCCGATAACCATGCAGCTAGGGCTGAATTTGCCCAGATTCGCGCTCAGGTGGAGCTTGAACGTCACTTGCCATCCTCTTGGGCATCCCTCTTCACGGTCCCCCATTATCGAAAACGAGCCTTGATTGGGTTTACCACTCTTCTCGCCGGCCAACTTACAGGAACGACCGTGATCAACAACTATGGTCCTTCTCTGTATGCAGCTCTGGGACATGGTGCTTCTGCTAGTCTCGCGCTCTCGGCTGGATGGTTGACCGAAGGACTTGTCTGCAATGCCATAAATGCCGTCCTTCTTGACTACGTTGGAAGGAAATGGCTGATGGTGACCGGTCTCATCGGCTGCGCCATTTCCCTTCTTGGTGTAAGCATCATGGTTGCTCTTTATGGGGGCACGACAAATAAAGGTGGCAATTCGGCTGGTGTCTTCTTCTTGTATCTGCACTTCACCTTCTATGCCACCTGCATGGATGCCTCGACTTATGTGTACGGCTCTGAGATCTGGCCTACCCATCTTCGAGGGAAGGGATTTGCGATATCCTGTGCCGGTCTTTTCGTTGGCTCTCTTACTCTTCTCGAGGCTGCACCGACTGCGTTCCAAACCATTGGTTGGAGGTTTTATCTAATCATGATGGCATTCACACTTATTTGTGCCATCATATTCGCCTTGTTCTTCCCTGAGACTAAGGGAATGACCCTGGAGGAGATTTCAGCTCTCTTCGATGATGAAGTTGCTATCGAGGCATCGAGTGATACTAAGGCCTTATCTATTAACAGCGACAAGGACAAGGTAAAGGTTTAGCATTATGTGTACCGGAATCTCTCATGTAATTATAATCGGGCTTGAGATATATTTCTTTCGATTATCTTGCATTTTAATCTGTTAAAATATCTCTGAATAATTCGATACCTATGTATAATCGCGCACCGCAGTTCTTGATAGCCCCCAAAACAGAGTTTCACAGTTATTTGTTGCACCGCGGCTAGCACGGATCTACATATTACCGCTTTAGTTAGCTGCTAGTGGAGATATGGGTACTTCACCTACCAATGTAAGACTGCACACGTATGATCATCAATCATGTTCTGGCGGATAAATCCCCGACTGGTTAATCCACTTTCGGCGTAACCCCCATAGTCAGAACATAAGTTGTAGGTTCCCCGCATCGACTGTCCGACTTTATTCAGAGGAAACACTTTGTTGGACATCTAGAAACCTTCATTGATTGTTCTCACCAAATATCTCTTCTCCCGCAGTGATTATGTTCCGTCAAATCCACTTGGAAAAAGGCTGGAAGTTCAAGCAAGCCAGTTCTCGGAACGATGGCACTGCTTCATCCTTTCTACCTGTCGCCCAGTTTCCAACTGTCGCTCATATTGATCTTTTGCATCACGAGTTGATCCCCGACCCCTATATCGACATCAATGAACTGAAGTGTCTTTGGGTCAATGATGCGGACTGGACATATCGTACCGAGGAGATCTCTCCAGTCGATCTGAAACCGTCTGAAAAGGCAGAGCTTGTCTTTGAGGGCCTTGATACAGTAGTTGACGTGTATCTGAACGATTCGCATATCTTGTTTAGCAACAATATGCATAGGTCTCATCGTGTTGACGTTACCGATACGCTGCGGGGTAGAGAGAAACCATCTGTTCTTGAGCTGAGGTTCAGAGCTGCCCCAGCATACGGTCGTTCGGAACGTGAGCGCATTGGATACAAGACAACAAAGTTTGGAAGAGGTGTCAACTTTGGCGGGTCTGAGAGACTGTTTGTCAGGAAAGCACAGTATCATTGGGGTTGGGACTGGGGACCGGCCATCAACACTTGCGGTCCCTGGAAGCCTATATATTTAGATGTCTACGAGTCACGAATCTGTGATCTCCGGGTCACCCAAGACGTTGCCCCAGATCTCTCTTCTGTGGACATCAAAGTCGAAGCGCACTTGGAGGGTCACAACAGTATCAATGAGGTTCAGGTTCAGTTACTGGACGTTGAAACAGGGGCCATTGTGGTTGATGATAAAGCATCGAAATCGACTAAAGGGGCTCTATCCTTCACGATTAAGCTCAACAAACCGAAGCTGTGGTACCCGTTCTTGTATGGAGAGCAAAGCCTCTATCTCCTCCAGGTCAGCATTCCGAATCATACTGTGAGTAGAAAGTTGGGTATCAGACGGTTGCGCCTACTGCAACACCCACTCAAGGATCAGCCAGGCACTTCATTCATCTTTGAAGTCAACAACATTTGTCTCTTCAGTGGCGGTTCATGTTGGATACCCGCGGATTTCATGCTGCCGCGAGTGTCCAAGGAAACGTACGAGAAATGGATCACTCTTGCCAAGGCAGGAAATCAGTCTATGATTCGTGTCTGGGGAGGTGGGATTGTTGAGAGCGATGACTTTTATGATATATGTGACCGTGAAGGCATCATGGTCTGGCAAGACTTCTTATACGCATGCGGCAACTACCCTGGTTCGCCAGATTTCGTTGCTAATGTCAAGATCGAAGCGGAGCAACAAGTACAGCGTGTTGGTCACCATCCCTCTCTTGTCCTGTGGTGCGGGAATAATGAGGATTACATGTGTGCAGACGGAGATCGTTGCTGGGAGGTTGACTACAGTGACACGACTGGTCCATGGGATAAGACCACATTTCCAGCACGCGAGATTTATGAACGCACTCTCCCTTCCGTCATCAAAGCATCAGGCACTGATGTCCCGTATTGGATTAGCTCTCCTTATGGTGGAAGCTTCTCCAACGACACAACGGTTGGTGACACACATTGTTGGGATGTCTGGCATGGCAAGCTATCACCATACCAGGACTACAAGGCCTACACGTCCCGCTTTATCTCGGAATTTGGCTTCGAGTCAGCTCCCAGTCTCCAGACTCTTCACCGAGCTATCACGTCTCCCAAAGAGCGCCATGGACAGTCGAGGACTTTTGACGTCCACGATAAAGGTCCCGGTCATCAAAGACGGTACCCAATGTACATGGGTGAGAACTATCGCTTTCGAATGAATCCTCTCAGGGATTTCGTATACTGCACGCAGTTCCTTCAAGCCGAGGCGATGGCGTATGCTTATAACTGTTGGCGACGTGAGTTCCGAGGGCCTGGGGAAGAGAACTGCGCTGGCGTCTTGGTCTGGCAGCTAAACGACATCTGGCCTGGTATTAGCTGGGCCCTCGTTGATGTTGACATGAATCCCAAACCAGCATACTACATCACTAAGCGAGCATTGGACAAGATGGTTGTTGGAATGGAACGAGTTGTCACCGAGAAGCCGCCTTATATCACCACTGGTTATCTCGATAAGAAGCACAAGGTCGACATCTGGGCTGTCAATGGCCATCTCCATGAGATGAGAGTCACGTTGGAGGTGAAGGCATTTGATATCCAAAGTGGAAAGTCAATCGGATGGACACGCTCGGACGAGTCGAAGGAATATGCTTTAAAAGGAAACCGTTCAACTGAACTTTTGGCTGGGTTGGAGATTCCAAACCCAGATGAAACAGTGTTGGTTGCATATCTACGAGACATCTCATCTGGAGAACAAGTGGCAAGATGGGTGAGCTGGCCGGAGCCTCTCAAGTATGTGCACATGTCTTCTGATCTGAAGATCACTACGGAAATAGTGGACGATGGATCAGCAGTCATTGTGAGAGCCAATGCACCGGTTAAAGGAGTTGTGTTAAGTGCATCGGGCAGAGATGGCAAGAACCTGGTCTTTGACAACAACTTCATCGATCTGGTGCCAGACGAAGAGGTAAGAATCGGGGTCACGGGCCTTGTGGGGGATCGTATTGATGTTAGGTTTCTTTACGACTGGGAACTCGAACCGGGATTTGAGTTGTAATGCTACCTCGTTGGGGTACATTATTGGGCGTCCATTACAATGCCTGATCATACCACGTCGATGGGATTGGCTAGCAAGAGTAACATAGGGTCCAATACCAATACGACCTCTTTTCCCTTCTCATATAAAACTTATCTTGTGCAGTGTTCCGTCAAGTAATCGGCAGTACCGTTGCTTAAAAAGCACATGGGTTAGTAATTTGTGCATATTTTAAAGCGCAATGCTCATGGTGGAAAGCAAGGCTTTAATAACCTACAGCTTATACTCTTCCCGTGTATTGATCCAATTTACCAATTTCAAGGCTTCATAGTGGAAGATAAGCTTTGAGCTACAGGTCTTAGCCGCAAAAGGTACAGTGGCGGTCAGGTAACCTAATAATCTAGTACCTCACTAAAAGTGTAGCGCTAGGCAAACGACAGGGCACTCCTTGATGGGATCATCGATTCAGAAAATCTGGCGGTCTGAGCAGATCGAATGTTTCTCGAAAACGCAGAGACCTCAAAAACAAATTGTCTCATTAGCAACCAAGCTGTCCTTTTACTCATCAAATAAATCTCGATTACCTGGGAGAATATGCACACCAACTCTCTTCTACTGCGAAAACACTACTCGTCCACAATGGTCCAAGCAAAACTCCGAGGCTGCTGTGATGGCTGCACCAAAAGCAAGCTCAAATGCAGCGGTGAGATGCCCTCTTGTCAAAGATGTCGGATACGAAGCCTGGACTGCGTATACAGCAAGGCTCGCCGCGCTGGGCGTCCACGCCTCAAGCCCAAGCCAAGTAAAGCATCGATCGTTTGTTCTGTTGACCGGGAACCACGAATCGATCTCACCAGCTACAGCGACCAACCTTTTAATGGTGTTCAGTGCTCAAAGAGCGAGCTGGTTCTGCCATCACTTCCAGATCTTGTACATTATTCACCAGACTCTCAAGATATCTCAGTTTTGATGCAAGATCCTTGGGCTTCAACGTCACGTCTCGGCTCAGATGTCACACAGCCCTCAAGCGTCTGCGACTTTGATGACTTGATGCTGCAGGATATGCTGTTGAATAACCCTGAGGGCTTTGGCTCGGCATCTGCTATGACTCTGAAACAAGAGTGGAGTCAAGACAACACTCTATTTCACGATGGCTTAGACGATACATGTCCAGGACATGGTGCAACTAGCGAGAGGCCACCCGGCCATACCTCCTCAAGCCCATCAGGGTTTTATAAAGTCACAATCCAGAATACAGACGATACCAATAGCTATTTGACAGAAGTCGATATGGAGATCAATGCCATCATGGCCACAATCACGGATATCGCCAAACGACCAATCGGATCATATCACCTCGACGACCACCCATGTGTAACCTCTTGGCCACAGCTACTAAGCAAAGCCCAACTACTCATGTATATCGCTGGGTCAAAAAGCTCATTTTCCTTACGTCTGGATGCAGTGCTGCAAGTCTCATGGACTGCCGAGCAGGTACAAAAGCGAATTTCGGAATGTCCGACCTGCATGTCTCGAGGCATGGAGTTATCTAGCATGCTTGCTTTGCTGTATGACTAGGTCTCATCACGGATTGCAGGCGCTCTTGAGAATCCTGCCGCTATCCAGTGTTGTTGTTTGACGATCGGCAACTCAACCCTGACAGGGCAGAACGGCATTATCGGCGTATATGAGCTCGTCAAATGCAGGATAACGAGAGCGATTCATGTGATACAGAGCATAAACAACACAAATTCTTCCATAGGGGAAGGGGGCCCGAGTCGGCTATATCCAGTGGCCCGACTTATGCTCGAAGTGGCTAAGAGTCGATTAGAAGCTATTTCGGGAACGATAGACCTTTTAGAAAGCGAGCAGTACTGCAGTATATAGGGGTAAAGTAAAGTCTGGTAGTTTAGTGGATGGCGTTCTTTTAGACAGAATTTGATGGTCTGTTGTTTCTTGTCAGAACGTAAATGCACCTATAACAAAACGACCTAAATGGAACAGATATATTCATCGGTTGCCCTTAGTATGTTTTGGTCTCCTCTATAGTGTAAGATGTGTCTCGAAGTGTTCCATACGCTCTGAGAATTATGAGAAATGTAAAGATGTTCTTGCTACCATAATCTTCACACGGTCCATTGCCAGTTCTATTTCCTGGTCAAATCGCTGAGGGTGGTGAACAGAGCCTATTGTCCCGGACCTGCGCTTCATACCAATCCACCGAAGATTCTGTCCAATTCTTATAGCTGCGTCTCTGATAAGCCTTCTTGCGATGACTGTACTCTCACTATCATCGAGGATAAGACTTCCGAATACGAATTTTTCTTTTGTGGATTCCTCAGGCGCCTTCGGGCTATCATCTGACCGGTCAGACGATAGGCAGCTGTTGTCAGGTGTTTGAGTCCTTGTCGCTGGGGTATAGACTCGTTGTTCTGCTTCGAGGAGCAGCAGAATGTCTTTCAAAGCCAAGAGCGCATTTTCGATTGTCCGGGCATCGTTTGAACATTGAGCACATGCTCGAATTGCAACCAATAATGTCGTTATTTGTGTATTGAGATTCATAACAGAACCAAGACTGCTCTTCTCAGACCGAGGGTGGTCAATTGCGGGAAAAGAAGTGCCGCTGTGGCATATGCAGGCTGGTTCGTTGGACCTTTTTTGCTGGTACTTAAACATCAGGCTACAAGGTTGCTTGTTTGTTGGCCAGAGCTTTGACGATGTTTACAAAGGTGAATAAGAGCAATTCTCCCACAAGATGCGGTATTTATTATTGCAAGAGATAAATCACATAAGTAAAATCCAGCTTAGATAAAATTGATCAACACGACAGGCATGAAAAGTTTTGCTTTTATAGATAGCACTTTGACTTGATAGTGACAGGGCTGTCTCGCTTCGTTTGATTGAGCCCATCATTATCGTTGCCCTCTTGCCGGAAGCCTGTCTGACTCAGTTGGCTCGGTAATGGAGACCCGGCAATTACACAAACTTCAGAGCTAGTTAAATTTTAGCCAGGTACTCCCAGCCATCCCAGAATTAGTAAAAGTATGATAATCTATTTATAAACTATATAACACTTCTGAAAGAAGTGGAAAGATCTATATGCAATAATATCTATAAACTAAATAAACGCAGATTTATCTCGTCCACCACTTTTGGCTCTTCAAAGTCAGAATTCCAAAAACTGAGGTCCAACTCAAAACCCCCAACTGAAACATCCCCGCAAGCCAGGAAAGAACCAAGCGCCACACCAGCCTACCACTTGTGTGATAGATTTGTAGCCCGCCAACATCAGAAACATATTCCGTATCTTTTTCTCGAAGGGCATCTGGAATAAGCATGAAGCTCCTCCAAACTGTCAGGATCGAGATCTCCAATAATATCCAAAGCGCATGTCTGGGGTATAGAATCACACATCTCAGCAACGTGTAGGTGATCAAGAGCATCAGTGGCCCTTTCAGCCAGATGCATGCCACGTTGATAAATGGATATATGCTTCCTGTACCGTCTTTTGTGATGAATGGCTTGTCTTCCTGTTTTTCCTTGTCCACGAATTCCAAGGACTGAACGCGTCTTGGCCGCATTGCAAGCCATAGTCTCAATGTCTTCTGCACTGTTAAAGCCGGATATCCCATGCAGAGAAAGGTATAGTTTGTACGTTCCCATCGAGAAAACATCAACAACGCCTTTTCAAGAGTTTCAGGAGCCATTGTATGAACAACGGCGTTACTCTGATAAACCGTTCTCCAACCGTCGCAGAGAATGCGGTATGCTAGCTCCATATCTTCGCCATGCTTCAGAGGTGAGCCAAGGAAGGTGCTTGCACATAGCCTGTCGATATGAGATTGCACTGCATCTGCACGAAATGCCGAGAAGGCCCCCGGGAGAATCGTGACAAACCCCTCAGCTGATAGTGCGGAGCGAGGCAGGTTACCGATATGGTCGAAGACGATGTCAAGTAGACGCGGCAAAAGGCTCCTGAATGAGAAAATGCTGTGGCTCGAGATGTTCAAGACAGCCAGATGTCCAGCTACAGCACCGATCGAAGGATCCCTCATCAGAGGGCTCACGATGTTGCGAAGTGCACCCTTCTCCACGACGCTATCTGAGTCAAGGGAGATGATGATACTTCCGAGTGCAGTAGCGAATCCCGACTGAATGGCTTTCCTCTTGCCCATGTTTACGGCATGTTGTAAGAGTCGAAGTGTTATGCCGCAAATGGAGACTGAGCCTGCAGCCTTGTTTACATGTTCCCATGTATCATCAGTAGAGCCATCATCGATAACAATCAACTCAATCCTGTCTTTAGGATAGTCTGAGAGTTCGATAGACTTGATTGAGTTTTTAACGAACTCGGACTCGTTGTAGACTGGTATAACGATGCTGATGAAGGGTAGCTTGTCATCTTTTGAGGGAGGTTGCACAGGCTCATATCTGATCCATCGCCAGACCATGTGCACGTACTCGATCTTATAGAAGACAGCGATAAGTTGAAGTATTATTGCGGGCAGCCCAATAAATATCGGAGGTGGACTTGGCCATGGTATAAAGGATAGTAGAAGCAATCCAAATATGTTCAAGATGCCAAACAAAAGGCGAAGTTGAGAGTCTGTCATTTCCAAATGTTACTTCTCTAGTTTCAATTTAAAGGCATAGACAATGAGCCGAACTGGATCTAGAATGATTGAGCCCTGAAGCTAAAGGAGTGGCAGTAAACGTTGATTTTGTTGCATTTAGCCTGTGGCAAAAATTGCCCGAGCGTTTGGTAAGTTTACTGGTGAAGCTTAAACTTTGTGAAGTCTATCAGTTACTCGAACGACTTTACCGTCGGGTCTTTTTCCATTGGTCCCGAAAAGATAGTGAATGTAAAAAAGTGTTGAGATCAAATGTCATAGCCTTCATAGGCTCGCCTCAAGTTGAGAATTTGCCGAGGCCCTACTTAGCCATCGGGCTGCCCGCTCTAATGTAACGTAGAAAGAGGAGCTCGGAATACGACGCAAAGGTCCATCGGTCTGGTCTCTATGAAGCCGATGGAAACTTCGTGACAAGGTCTTGGCTATCGAGCTCAATACGAGGACTATACACTCATGCAGGAGTTTCACACCGCTTCTTTCAGTGAGCACGTCTTTGCAAGCCGAAACCAACTCTCATAATAATCATGTTTAGGGACATGACTGATATCATTCACATAATAGGCGGTGACAAAGAAGGGTGCGAATTTACTGGATCAACGTAGGCTTTCGTTAGGTTGTTGAGTCCAACAGCCCAAAATAGTTACAAGTGTTCCTTCAAGCTTGTGGATGACACCAATGCCGAAAACCACTTAATTTCTTACAGCTACATGAATAATATCACCCAGGAAGCAATCAAAGGCAGATTCAAAGTAGTTATACATATTCATGTATATACATATATACATTTCGCTCAGATTCGAATCATTTTGCATGCATGTGATTAATATTGCTCTATCCAGGTACCACAAGAGTATGCAACACCAACTATACAAAACATGCATGCTTCAAACTGCATTAGACAAGCGACGAGCCCTTGATTTCCTCCTGTCGTATGTAGGCAACAAATTGAGAGGTGAACCGTTCAGCTGCTGTGTCAACGTATCTCGTCCATATCTCAGCAAGTCCGTATAAAATCCCCAGCCAAGCCGGTAGGCAGAATAGTAGCCACGTATTACCTGCGTATTCAAGCTTTGGAGACGCGCCTTCTGGTTGCTGAATCTGTAGATTGGGTGGTAGAGCAGTTCCATACATCATCCATGTGAGTAACCATCTTAGTAGCGTGCCATGGAGAAGGTACACCGCGAAGGATCGCTTCCCAAGCCATACCAAGACACGGTGGGATAGAATGTCCGTATACCCAGGGAGTAGGGCTCCGCCAATTGTTAAAAGGCAGAACCCGAAGGAAGATGCAAATTTCGGAAATTCGGAGTCCTTGGGGACAATTGCTGATAGGATCTGATCTTGCCAGCGCGACCAAGAAACCAGTTCAATGCGGCTTTCAGGGAACGATGCGATGAAGAGGCCGACTCCCACAGACAAGAAACCGAGAAAAGGGATGTACCGAGACTTGCTCCATGAGATGCGCTGAGACACTCGAGAGTTGTGTAAATCATTCATGAAGACACCCCACCAGAATTGCATAAAATACGCTACAGATTTGTCAGCCATGTCCGCAGCAGCGCATTTGAAGAAGACTACTTACGTCTCCCGCAAGCCCAAAGGTAGGCCCATAGTAGTAACGACGAACCCATTCTGAACTTTACCTGCACCTTTGCAGTCGCAGTGATGAACAGTAGCACGAAGATTCCGCCTTTGAAGAGTTCGAAGAGCGTGCCCTGGTGAACGTCGTACTTATTCCCAGCTCCGGTCCAGGTGTTGAAGATATTGATAAAAAGCCGTCTGACTGCTAAAGATATCGGTAACTTGTCTTGGACTGTTTGTGTCAGATAATAGCTATTGGTCATCTTTGCAGCCTGGAAGAGGCCCAGTTGTGTCGCAGTCCATGCCAAAGCTGTTGCGATGGCACTTGGATATAATAGTCGTGGAAGCCGCCGAAGCGCAGACTTGGAAACGCAACTCCAGCCTGCTTCATAATTGCCCCGTCGAAAGAGCGCCAACGGCTTCAACGCACATACATAGCCTGTGACGTAGATGAATATGATGACACCCAGTCGGCCTTGGATCATGATCCGAAGAAAAGGAAGTTGGAGTAGTCTTGGTCTCAATCCTTCGCCAGAGACTGGAGAGTAGAGATCAAGATCAAAGGCACGTGTAACATGGGCGATCCAAACCAGCGTTGACGCGATGCCACGGAGTCCCTAGATACCGGTTAGCTGGGTAGTCATAATATCACGCTCAGCAAACAAAGCTGCTTGATACGCTGTCTATAATTTTCTCGGCTTTATTAATTAACATACCTCAATCCACTGGATGTGTCCTTCTTGTCTGGAAGTCATATTTACTTAATAATGCATATGAAATAAGGAGATACAGAATCCTACTACCGCCCTGTTACTGGTATAATGTTAGGTTATATGAGAAATCAATTGTCTACAGACGACAGCCACCATTTAACGGGAAACGTCCCGATTCTCCTACTATCAGTCACTCGATGTAAGTTCTTTGGTGATGAGGCGGCTACTTGGTCAATTTGCCCGAGAGGATATCCTAGTTGTCTCTACCAAATTCTCCACATGGGATTGCCGCTATGTTACCTTGGAAAAATATTGCCCGAGAGCCAAAGTTAAAGGTTTACCAAACGTCACTTCTTGTTACATTGCTACCAGGAACTGGGTTCATGCACGGACAAGCACACGTTTCTTACTCCACTACTTAGCGTTTGGTAGTCTGAACTCCGGGCGCTCGTACAGACATCAAGGCAATGATGTGACAAAGGTGACATCGGGACTACCGGACTGGTGTGATATTGAAAGCTTGTCTTCGAGCGGTGAAAGATGTTCTCTTACAGCAGGTACCGAAGCGTTGCCGTGAGCCGAGTGACGCTACCTCGGGTGGAATGCTCGGAAGATTGTATGCCACTTGCAAGGCGAAGATCTACAGCAGGTCTTGTGACTACAGATTTATACAGAGGTAGGTATGCTAGTACAATTCGTATCCTGAAATTTTGCTAGACTCTTTTCGCCTTTAGTTTTCTCATCTACTCACGTCACAAAAGCCAACTCAAGCCATGTCCAGCTTACAACCAGCTCATAAAGGGATCTTGATTCTATTCGGAATCGCCCTAGTTTTCTTCTAGTAAGGTGCTCAGACTCGTGAGTCTGGGAGTTTCTAATCTTTTCCAGCTTCCAGAAAAGCTCATACTATGGCTCATCCTTTACCTTGAACCAACGCACAAAGGTACACAGTAAGTCAAACTTAGCGCGTGTCGCAACAATGAAAGCCCTCGATTAATCTATGTAGGACGATGTGTTACACCACGAACCATCGCCCTCACATATGATGATAATCCCAATGAGGGGATATACGACCTCCTGTCGCTCTTGAAGAGCTATAACGCAACAGCGACATTCTTTCCAAATGCTCCGCACCATTACAATACGTTGAAACTGGATAAATACATCCATGATGCACATGCAGCTGGGCATCAAATTGGAATCCATACGTCAGTTTCACTAAGACCTGTGCAGTTTGTTAGGCTAATGCTCCTCAGGTGGGACCATATCAACCTAGATAATGTTGGCCACAAAGAAGCTTTGGATAATATTGTAAGCTATTTATATCGTACCCTTATTCTTGGTTGCTAACAGCTCGCAGGAGAAGATGAATGCATGGTTGCATGATGTAATTGGGGTGCGATCCAGTTTCGTCAGGCCCCCCTATGGCGCATGTGAAATTGACTGCAGGATGGCCTTGACTGGTGGTGGGTATACCATTATACAGTGGAATATGGACACATTAGACTGGATCTTCGGAACAGACGACAAGTTTGAGTCCAGCGTTGAGATTATCAAGCATTGGGTAGGCAATCAGCCTGAAATCGACAAGGACGACTATGCAGGACCTATAGTCTTGATGCATGGCCGATACCATCCAAGCGCCACAGTCGTAACACAATATCTATTAGATCTCTTTACCTCTAAGGGTTTCAAATTTGTGTCAATTTCGGAATGTCTGGGCTTTGATAGAAATTAGATTAATAGAATTGTCTCTCCTGGATGTTTGACATCACGGTGGGAACATATTATAATATCTAGTGATCTGCCAACTAACTTATATTCCATTCAAGAGCCATCATGGCAGTACGTTCATTCCGTCTGCTTCCCATGGGATGCCACAAGAAGGGGGCAAGTCTTCGGACTGGATCTTCGGCAAGTTCTAGGCAGGACTCCAGCCGCAGCATGCACGCGCTGGACCATGGTACAACGTAGAGTCAAATAAGTTTCCACCTATCTCCTAAGAGATCATAAGACGCCAATCCATAACCCGCCCCACCCTAACCCTGTCATTACGCAAGTACAAGCAGGGTACAAATACCTTTAATTTTCAACCTTTTATAGTCAAACTGCTATATAATTAATAAATACATCCCTAGATCCTTGTTAAAGATATAATAATATTATAACCTTTGCAGTAATATTATATTTACCTTATAATTTTCTTACTGCCTAATTAAAAGTTTTTAACTTAGTCTTTTAGAATTAATTAAAAGATGATTAAAATATTAAATACTAATCTTTTAATATAAATGCATTATTATATACTTTTATTTATCTTTTATAGACTTATTTATTATTATTAATTTTTATATATTTTAATTATTGTTTTCTACTCGACTCTTAAATTTAATAAAGATGTTCACCATCCCTCCAACCCTATCCCTACTTGCATTACAGATAAACTCGCCATCTAAGCTTTCTCTGAGAGTCCAAAATGACATAGGTGTCGACAATTTGGTCCAATACTCGAGGGACAGTTGCCCAAACACCTCAGAATTGTGTGACTCATCAATCAGAAGTAGGATTATGGCAGACGGTCTCCAAGCTCTGCAAACAACATGTACATGACCTGGACCTCGCGAAACTACCGGCACATCACTTGTCAGCGCGGCTCCGTGATTCGTCGTCTAGTAGCCAAGGGATAAACGAGATTAATGAATTAGAAGTCTTACCGTATCAGGATCTGTGAATACCCCAATTTGATCAGCATGATCAATAGTCGCGTTGGCCCCTAAATTCCAATAAATTCCCTTAAGATTAGCAGGAGCAGCTGCGGCGAGCGGGGCCGTAAAACTTCCATGATTCACGGGTCCGGTACTCGGGCCATCCATCGATCTGGTATTAACAATGCCATCGTTGTGCTGGAACTCCTGTAATGCAATACCTGGCAACGTGGTGCCTCGCCCTCCCATGGCGTAGGCAGGGTACATTATAAGTGGGAGCATGTCTTGCCGGGGTATTTGTGAGCCGGGTCGGGGAATTTGAGAGAAGTACTGCATAATCTGGAGGTGGCGGTTTGCCACGTCGGTGATCCATGTCAATGCCGCATAAAGTGACGGAAGGACTCCGAGCCGAGTTCCAAGTGGTTGAAACGGAGCTGCAACACGTCCCCATACCCCTAGCGGATTCCAGACTTGATTTAATGGAAATAATGCCAGGAAACCATTGATATCTTGAGTTGTAAGAGTATCCTTCGGGAATGGGCGAGTTGCACAGAAAGACATAGTGAAGTAATAGATATTGGGTGAAGGAGTGGGGGCGAATGCGTTAAGGTTGCTTACTCCTGGAATACTGTTATCGTAGAGTCCATTATGTAGCCCAGTCCACCATGCGGTAATGTCGGGGGCGATCCGCGCACGCATTTGGCTGTAGGTCTCTCCTGGGTTACGGAAAAACCCCCAGTGATCAAGGTGGAGGTCGTAAATCCTATCTTGCCTCGGTTCGTATGAGCACGATGTAATGAAATCTATAAGTGGATCTAAGCCACGAGGGGGAAGAATATCCTGCTAAGGGCTTAGTTGCTATCTAGCATCGATAATATCCTAACCGGATAACTTACATTCACGACGTCTGTCACAGTTGTGCCTTTATGGGGTGTACCTAGAGTGACCACGGATTTGACCCAGCTCCGACGGTCAACGCCCAGAAATTGTGGAAAGTTGGGACCTTTCGCTCCAGATAATAGCTCGATCAGATATCTGATAGTTGTGCCACCCTGCGAATGACAGATAAAGTTGACCCTATTTGTAGCACTCCATTGCCAGCCGGCTGGAAGTGGGCCGTAAACCACTGATCGGGGGGTTTGAGCGTCCCTAAGCAACAGCGGATACGGGGATGGATGCCCAAGTCCGAAATCTACTGGAACAAAAGCCCCAGGTGCCCCGGGTGGCGTCCCGGGTAGGGCAAATCCACTATTCAAGTTAGCCTCAAGATTTCCGCGGCAGTATAGAGGTATATTACCCTGGACTAGTGAGCTGAGCGAAGATCTCACAAGCCCGTTCTCTGTTGGTAGAGATCGGTCCAATTCGAACCACAATGACGACGTAGCCCAGTTGAGACAAAATCAACGGGAGATTCTCGAATCCGCCGAAATAATTCACCGTTCCTAGGAGGGGCCGTCCCCATCCACTGAATCCAGGAACTTATAAAACATTGCGTTAGTCATACTATATCTCCTTTGAATATTGTTGGATGGATATTACCTAAAACTATTGGGCAGTCCCTTTTGAGCGGTCCTGGTAACATGGACCGAATATTAATAACTTCATTCTGCAATTTGAGGATACCCTCATTTTCAGGGTCAACAGTATGCATTGTCGGATCCATCTTGATAAGAGTAATGGCTCGGTGTCTCTTTAGGCGGTGATGCGCTTAGTAGATTGTGTTCTCCTTGGCTTGAGGGTTCCTTTGCCTATAATGCCTCTATTAACTGAAGTTGGGTTCTTTATAAATG
Source organism: Fusarium oxysporum f. sp. lycopersici 4287 (assembly GCF_000149955.1). NCBI lineage: Eukaryota > Fungi > Ascomycota > Sordariomycetes > Hypocreales > Nectriaceae > Fusarium > Fusarium oxysporum. The sequence continues at coordinate 4,729,050 of NC_030990.1, forward strand.
CAGCATGTGGCTAGAGGTTAGCGCACTTCCATGTGGCCCTGTCCTGCTAAGTCGTGGACAGCTGGCCTAATTATATGCCTGAAAAAAGGCCACTATGTGCCCTTAATAGAGGAAAGTATCCCGAACGCCAATAAGATAATAAATGTCCTCAACGTGGGTTTGAATGATAGAAGCTTGATTCGAAAATTCGTCATTGTGGCTTGCAATACGAAACAATGAAACTGTCCGTATCCTTGAACTGCTCGGCAAACTCCGCCGACTTATCTATGCAAGCATTGATTAGACGTCAGCCACTACAACGTTGTGCTTACACATCTGCAGAGTTGGCGCTAGTCGAGCTTGGATTTGGCCTCTTGATCTCAACACGAAGAATGGGATATAAGGATTGGCAATTGGAAAAATAATAGTAGGAGATGATTTGAAGAACGTGGCCATTAGTCAGAGGATGCACAACGCAGCCGACGAGGATTGGGCTATTCTCTCCTTAGACATTAATTAAATCTAAAGTGGTTTGCGTTAAATGGGCGCAAGTTATCGGATATTGAATCTAAGGACGGTAAGTGCCGTGATATATTCCTCTTAATTAAGATAGGCCTAAATATACCTGCATAATATAAGTTGTCACCACAGCCTCCCGGGCTTTCACTCCCTGGAGTGGTATCTACCATTTTAAACTTGCCATCTAGGCCTATTAACTCCTTCAAGTCAGTCCCTGCAATCGTGTTGGTCGCCGAAGCAACTAACCCGTCGCGATGCGTGATAAGAATGTCAATCAGCTCCTATCACATACCCAGTAAGACTACCTAGTAGCCCACCAATGACGTTGCCCACCACCGGGGCAGGAGTGCCGAGTAAACGACCAAGCCATGTTCCAACCGCAGCTATCGCACCAGCTAACCCAGCTTTCTCAGCTATCTCCGCCTCGATCGCCTGCCCTGCTTTCTCGCCCGCAATTTGCGCCCCTTTTGTAGCAAGATCCCATCCCATCGATTCGACTTTGCTCTTGACACCTGAATCTCCACTATTCATAATCATATATACAAACAGAGCGATCTCCTCGTCTGCCAACGGGATATTCTCAAGTACAATGTTAAGATACGTGAAGCCGACTCCGTGATCACCTAGTTCTTTAGTCACTATCACAGGATCTCAACCAAATATGCTAATCGAGGCTATAACAAAGGATGTGTCTGAGACTCAAGAGCGAGTGCTCATACATTGAATCTGGTCTATAGAAAAGTTGTAGGCCGAATTCATGCTAACAGAGATAGACTCAGGGGTACTTCGCCAGAAAATCTTACCGTTTTAGAATTTAAAAAACGCCCCTAATGCGGTATTAATAGGTTGCTCGTCGTAAACCGGAAAGCCAAGGGAACCCAGCGGCCCTCCCAATGAATTGTACTTATCGTTTATAGGAGTACTTAGAGCAAAAGCTCCCAAGTTTGGTAGCCAGTACATAGCTCCATGTTGGAAAGATTGCCAGCTGCCGGGCCCAACTCCCTGTTCTGGACTTGTTAAGCATCCCAGCCAACTTAGCTCGGCGTCCATTTGATGCTATTTATTTCTGATGTCGCCATAAACCTCCTATGCTTTGGTTTCTATTGTCCAGTAGATTGCTCCGATCCGTAAGTTGTTAAAGCGCCCCCTCCCGTCTCTGGTTGTGGTTTCGTCAGTTAGAGGACAACCAAGGAGTCCGGTACATCCGCCGATTTGGTTGAAGCGGATGCGGATATCACCATGCACTTCAAATGCTTCATTTGAAAGCGCAACTGCCCAGAGTGTTGCATTGTCGTATTCTTTATGGAAACAATCCTTGTTTGCAAGATTTTCAGAAACCCTCTGGCCATGTTTGCCACCGAGCCAGGGTAGCCTTTGGACTGCGGAATCGAATGCTCGATCTGCGGTGTGTTGCAAAGCCAGCTGTCGACGGACTTCCACAAGTTCTCGTCCAGATGGTAAACTATTATTTAAGACGGACATTATGGGGGAGGACGAAGCTGAAAACACCGTGAAGAAACATGAGTTTTCGCGCCATGAGGCGGGGGTTGCAGTTTATAGAAAATGGAGGACCTAAAGGAGCTGAAGCAGCTGGGTGCTGCCAAGTCAGCGAATCTTGGTTAGATACTCTTTGCAGTTCCAACGCTAGCTTGGGCGTCTGCGCCACATACGCTCTGTTAACTTAACTACATACAGGCGAGTGAGTCTAGGTGCCGCACGGGCACTTCCGATAGGTGCAGCCAGAACACCCTCGTGTTGGCTTCTAGCATATCGAAAAGCAGCAATTGTCCCATGGTGTGGAAGGCAGATATAGTAATTTGAGTTCAGCCGAAAAAGCCAAATACCGTTGGACAATGTGATATGAGCTGGAATTCCACGTAGAATCAAGAGGCTTGCTTAGTTTGGTTCATGTGGCATCAGTACAGAAGATTTTATTCGTCAGATAGTCAGGTGGCTGCATGTTGATACCTTGCCATCACGAACACGATTCATCTGAGAGCGTAAAAATAGTAAACATTGCACTTTAATCCTCCATCTGACTGTCTGTGATCAGACCGTTAATTATATTGCTACCACACAATGGCCTTACCTCAAGCGGTGCGTCAGAATTAACTCACCGTGTGAGGCAGTCATTGTGCTAGAACTGAAAAGCTGTAGTCGAACTGAGTGAGATCTAAATCAACACTAAAAACCACTTGAAGTGGTAGTCCTCCCAGACACTGCTGGATCTCTATGGCAAATAGATTCATTCCGTCGGCAAACGGAGCGAGCTTGAAGCAGACTCTTGCTGTGGATACTAAAGTGGAAAGTGTTGAATCCATGGATGGTCAAGCCGGCTCCGCCAATTTATCATGGAATAACGTGAGGGAAGCAAGACGTTGACGTGGTGCATTGATATCGTTGGAAAAGTTTGAGTATCGATTACGTATTTCTTCCAAATTCAAACCCCAGTGCTTCAATCGCTGACGATCACGGTTATTCTAGTGACGATGAGCAGAAGGGTTCAAGTGTGAGACAAACACCTGGGTCCACAGATGTCTGCAGTCTATGGTAATCTTATGCATGAAAGATTGATCCATTCACCCATCGAATCAATGAGTAATTGCTTCCCTTACTCTGGGCAGCTTTGGCTGTAATGACTGTGTACATGGGACACTTAACATTTCCCATCTATAACAATGTTCCTAAGTAGCAATACGAGCAGAGGCAGAGGGTTCGGATTCCCCTTTGGCCCATTGGGTCTGGAATCATTACGTTCTCTATGTAAGCACCTTCATCTTGGTATAACATGCCTTCATGCACATATGTCACACCAGTCAAACTCATTTGCAGAAAGAAATATGTACTTGGCATTGTGATGTAGCTCGGCTACTGAATCACTAGACCTTAAAACACCCTGTTCAAACAACCACCTCTCAACTTGGGACATTATCGTGAAATTGGACGCTAGGACTTGTCCCTATTGGCTCTGCAGTCATGCTAATGGGTAACTTAACAGAAGTTCTGTCCGTTGCCGTTGAAGGTTCCAGACTGGTAAGCACCACCAGCGTTACCAAGGCAGTCAGCTATGAATCGTTAGCAACTCTTCTCGTATCGTCTGGCCTTCTTTTTCCAAACTTACCAACAGTGACGAGCTTGAGGTTGTTCTGCTTGGCCCAGTTGATCAACGCAGGAGTGAGAGTCTGCACCGTGCTGGCGTAGGTCTCGTGCATGAGGGGAATGTGACCGTTTCCACCAGCACCAGCCTGCTGGAACTTCTGCAGGCTCTGCTGTGCCGATTGACCATTCCAGTCACCCGAGTCGACATCGTCGGTGATGACCTTGTATCCGAGCTGCTGCATGGTGGGCAGCACGTTACCGCCGGTGGCGAGGTAGGGAGGTCGCATGTAGGCGGGCTTCTTGCCAATGATATTGACCAAGGCCTGCTCCACCTTCTGCATCTCCTGCTTCAGCTGGTCGGTGCTGAGACTTCCGAAGTTCTGGGGGTGAGTCCAGGTGTGACTGGCGATCTGGTGGCCAGAGTTGTAGGCCTTCTTGATGGCAGCCTGTTGGTTGTAGATGCAGCCGTAGAGCGTGCCGGTCAGGAAGAGGGTGGCCTTGGCACCAGCGTTGTTGAGGATGTCGACGAGCTGGCTGGTGTACTGTCCAGGGCCGTCATCGTAGGCGAGAGCAAGGACACCGGGTCTGTTGCATTGGCGGATGACAACACCAGCTGCCTGGCGGTTGAAGAGCTCAACGGGGTCCTCAATAGCAGCGCTGGCAACGGTGCCAACGAGGAGGAAAGTGCTAACAGCTGCCTTGAGGAATGACTTCATTGTGGGTGAATATGTACGAAAAGATATATACAAAGTGAAGAAAGAGAAGTGATTGACAAGGCAATATTAATTGTTGGTGCCAAGGAGTGTTTATATAGGGATGATGAACGAGGTATTGTTTCAGGAAACATATTCTCCATTTGAGCCGGCCCGAAACTATTCCTCTTAAGATCACAGGATTGCATAGATCAATCAGGCCTTGGACCCCAGTGGGAAGATGTCCTGAAACGCTGCTATGTGTTTTCAGGCTAAATTCGCGACCCCCTGTGCCCCTAGTAATTAAACCACAAACGGACGGAATAACCCATGATTCGACGGGTGATTTCAGAGGGTCAACGATACAGGGCAGCTGATAACAGCCGGGACCTGATCTGGAACTTCGGCATCAGTGCCACGTGGTTCGACAATGCGGAGACTCAGTATGACATGTTGCCATTCTGAGGTTCAGCTTTGACTTTATTTGACGATCCGGGCATTGTTCCTCCGGCATTGCAGTGCAAGCGGTTAAACTGGGACCGGTTTCATCCTTCAGAAATGGTTACTCGCTCATGCCGTGGCTCCACAGAGAGATCCACAAGTCGATATCACTAATAAACGGTCAGCTTCCAAGTAAATTGTCAATTAATTCGGCATTGAACCTGACAAGCCTCCTTCATTTTACGTATTTTACCCGGTGGCAAAATGCAAACTAAGCACAGATATTGAACCCCAGATCTAATATAACCCATTCCCCTCATTCTTCTCAGCACCCAACCCTCTTCTGTACCGATATTGCAACCTCATCAACTTAGCCACGCCATTTATGCCGGGTCGGAAGGATAATCGATCGTGAAGTTGCCGAAGAACCATGCGCATTTCTCGGAATGTCGATACCCGCACGGCTATTCCCAAGCTCTGTTCTGTCGTGACCTCATCAAAGCTTGGAACCTGGTCTCCGCACTTTTCGGGCGTAAGGATGTCCTCCAACGCGGACAAGATGATCTACATCGGAAGTGTTTACATAGTCAGGGCTGGCATCTGCCAAGTCCGTCAAGCCGCAAAGACGCATCGCGGTTTCCAACTCGTCTCGTAAAACTTGGATAATGTCAGTACCGGCCAGGCCGAAACAGTGTTTCTTGAACTCCAGGTGATGGTGACTTACTATGGAAGGCATGTTCGACGCCGTCTTCGCCGTAGCCTACTGAGTAAGCAAATGGTCTTCCAAGACCAACAGCTGATGCTCCAAGGCAGATCGCTTTGAGTACATCGGAACCTCTTCTAAATCCGCCATCAACTAACACGACGAGCTTGTTGAACACTTCGGGGCAGTTCTTGTGAAGCTCCAAGAGTAGCAAAATTGCCGGAGGAGCTGTGTCTGCTGCGCGACCTCCGTGATTGCTGAGGACAATACCTTGTACGTCGTGTTGCATAGCCAGTTTAGCATCTTCCCATCTCTGAATTCCCTTGATAACAATTGGGACGTCGACCTGAGCACGGAGCCAAGTGATATCATCCCAATTCAGAGACGGATCGATGAACGAGCCCGTCTGACGTGCCAGTCCCGATCCTTTCCAATCTTCCCCTGGTCCGGCGTTCTCGCTTTTAACCCTCTCATCAGCTTCTCGCTTGGACACGACGGGTAAATCTGCTGTGACAAAGAGTGCCTTGATCTTGCCGGTTTTTGTGACCTTTTTCAGCATGTCTTCTGACAGTTTTCGGTTCTTGTTCACGTATAACTGGAAAAAGGCTCGTTCCGGCGTGGCGTCAAGAACATCTTCATGCGGAAAAGATGAGGGTGTCGCCAGTGTCTGAATGATGCCCGTCTTTGCTGCTCCTTTGGCTAATGCGAGCTCTCCTTGTTCACCACCCGTCAGGGCCGCACCAGTCGGTGAGATATATACTGGCAACTGGAGATTACATCCGAATAGCTCAGTTGTGGTGTTGACCGTTTGAACGTCTCTCATCACTGCTGGGCGTAGCCAGATCCGTCCGAGGAATGAGGCATTCGCGTCACGGGTGAGATTATCGTTTGCTCCTCCGCTGATATACGCCCATTCCTTTTTTGCCAGTGCTGTTGATGCCACATTCTCAAAGTCGTGCAAGTTGATTATGTCGCGAAGAGGAGGTCTCTCATTGGGACTTCTTGGTTTGTTCTTTGCTTGCCCATTGGATTCCGATTGCTTCTCCTTGTTGCTCTTAGACACTTTGAGGGATCCGAGATGATATTTGGCATCCAGTGCTTTCTGTACCAATGACGGCGCGTGGAACCTGTTATATTCATCGCTCGCATCCTTGCCAGCATACTGGTAGAGGACTTTCGCATGTTAATTGATAAGAATGCGGCGATGTCAGAAAGCTGTTGACAACTCACTCTCGGCACCTCCTGGGTGATCTGGTGCAAAATCCGTGAAGTCATAGACTTTATCATTAATCGCTAGCCATAGGTCATGCGGTGTGCTATGCACAGCGATATCCTCCTCGGAAAATTCTTTCGACATTGCTTGAGTTGATTGGGAATCTATATCAATGCAGTGAGTAAAAAGAACGTCCTCCTCTGTCACGCAAAAGGTCATCTCAGAATGTATTTAACGTATCGGAATTGCCAATCGCAAACGGAATTCCAAGATCCAAGTGCACGGAAACCATATCTCTGTATTCCGATTGGTGGATCTGGTACGCCCCGCATTGCTTGCGGGTTCCATCCGAGGTCAAGTCTGGTCACTCTCGGATACTACCCGGTAGCCTCTAATGATTTCTAATGTATTCGCTGCAGCCTACCATTATTCTACAAATAAATAGGCACATACTGATATATCATGGTGACTCGTTTCTATTTGACTTAGAGATTGTTTAAAGAGATTTGGTGTTAATCTGTTCATTACATCATATATGCTTGTTGTTGTAACATCTGTAACCCCCCAACCATTTCAATACGGAAGATGTTGCTGAACGGATTGGATCCCTTGGAACCACCACTAAGAAAACAGAACAAGAATATAACCCAGCTTATGTCACTAACATCCAGGTCGATGACTCCTGGTAAAACTTACTAAGCAATGAGCAGATGTCAACTACTAATACAAGCACAACATAAACCCACTTTGGGCCAAAGATAAACAAATTATCGGGGAATCTATAGTCCGGGTCAGCTTGGACCCTTGGCAACGCTTATCTTAGTATGATTTCCCTTATCCAAAGCGAATCACTCACTCACCAATCAGCTGATCATTTGGAGTGCGCTAACTCTTTGTGTAATTAATGTTAACTAGCACAAAATGGTAGCCAGTAGGTGGAAAGCTGAAGTTCCTGAACTGGCATGCAAGACAAGCTAGTTATCAATAGCCTCTCAAGCTTGTGTTACTATATGTCACTATCTGGCCTAGCTGAACGCCGTGAAGGTCTCGATCAACGCCCAAACAGATCGAGACCAAAGCCACGAGAAAAACACGAGCTCACATGCCTGACTTGAGTTAACAACAATGCCTAGCAATTCTTATAAAGACAGCGTGGTCTGCAAAAGTGTTCAAAGTATTATTTCACTCCCTAGTTGGAGACTGCGACAAGACAGAGCCCGAAGTCTGCATCGTCTAATCGTCACTATGGTCAAAATACAGCTTCTCTACTCGTTGGCAGTTGCTGCCTCAGCTCTGGCTGCACCCTCCGGAGTATTCAGCTCCCTCTTTTCGTCTCTTGATAAGCGAGCTTGCACCAATCCTTCAAACCTGCTCAAAAACGCCGGCTTCGAGTCAAAATCCATTAGTAAGCCTAGTCGACAACCAGCAACATAATTCCCAAACTCTTCCATTAATACTAGGTGAATTCACCTGCCCATGAATAACCCACTAACATGAGCCAGAACCATGGGTCTATTCCCCGTACTATCCGAAGCTCACAAGCCAGAAACTTGTCGCCTCTGGCTACAAGAGCGACCAGGCTCTCCAGATCTCTGGCCTTGCCAAGACACAGAATGATTATGGTTTCAGTAGACTTGAACAGAACTTCACCAACTGCAAGTTTGGAAAGTACGAGCTTTCATGGTCCATGTACCTCCCCAAGGGTGCAGCTCAGGGCCTGGATCCCCGCAACCCTGCAATGACTATCTGGGTCTACGATCGCGCGGGCGATGGCCAAGTAGGAACACTCTCCTTTGGACCCAATTCTTTCAACAGTTCACTTGGGTATCCTGTGCAGCGAGGAACACACAAGGTGAATCAGTGGGTGAACCTCTCGATGAAACTACCCTATAACGTTAATGTTGGCAAATGTACCTTGGTCATCAATTGGATTGTGCCAGGTCAAGAGACGGGCAACGGAGACGGGAAGTTGACACTCAAGCTCGACAACTTTGTTCTAAAGCCTGCGAAATAGAGTAGCTGGCTTTGTGGTGTCGGATGACTTCGTCCAAGAGCAGCATATGTACACTTGGCCTTTCTCTCTGGGTTCGGCAACAACAAGAATGCTGTACAGATGCAGCTCTTATCTGAGGAAAGGGGATAAGCTTCCTGAGGGATCTCAATTATTAGGAGAACCAAGGTTATAAATTCCTTTGGTCAATATCTATTCAACTTTCTATATCAATATGCATATGTTATGCTGCAGCTGCAGCTATGAGTGCTGCACCAGTCCCAGAACCGTCTCTTGTAAGCTCTATTTTTATCCTTGCTTCGTTGGCCTTCCCAATTGCTTCAACGTCGTGCAGAGCAGTACGCATAAAGCTCTCGAAAGCAGTATGGAACTCAAAAAGTGAGCCATCGACCGCGATATCAATCACCTCATCTGCCAGTTCTGAAGACTCGAGGGTGTCTTTGGAGTCATATGACGATCCGCTTGTCGAAATGGGTGATGGCTCTTCTGGGCGTATGCAGCCAAACATTCGCCGTATAAATCGAGTCAAGGTGTTCCGCCGGCTGCCGATCTGCGTTGATGTCGACTTGTCTTGTATTTGATGTGTATGAGCTCCCAGACCCGTCTTCTGAGACATACCTGAAGCATCAAGCCTGCCAGACTGTATGAGAATTGCAGCAAGACCAGCGCCCACCAATCGAGCAGATCGTTTCACGATAACAGTAGCCAGCATCTGGATAGTTCGCAAGTCCCTCGATGTCACACCTGTTGCTACTAGCGTGTCGGTGATACAGGACAAAGCTGACAGCGAATTCTCTGGTTTTGACTCTGCAATCTTGGACAAGAATGCGCTTTCAATACCCATATGTATGTAAACGGGGCTTCCATCCGGAAATGACATGTCTAATGCACCGTGGCGCATCAGGTCCAAGAGTGACAAGCGCAGTAGCTCCCCAAGATACATGCCGGAGACCATCTTCTCAAGAAGACCACATCCAGGATCTGAAGAAGACTCATCGACGAGTGTGTCGAACCGTGTTTGAGGAAGAACTTTCAGCCCGTCGTCCCATGATCCCCATTCCGTGTTGACTACCATGATCCCGTCACTATTAGAGTGATGTGCGCGATCGGCCGTTGTATCGAGTCTCTGGATGTTTGACATGCGCTCAATATACGCAGCATTTGTGCCGGTCCCGAGGATTATAGATGCCAAGGTAGAGTTCTTTGTTTTCGAGGTATATGCTCTAGTAAGCAGCGTTCCGACTGCATCGTTGGCCAAAACGCGAACTCGCACTGGTAATGAGATCTCATCAATCGCTTCCTGTAGTAAGGCGCAAGGATCTAGACCCAGGGTGCTTGGGATATCCCATCCTTTGTCCCAGTGAACGAGGGTGCCGCTAGAAATGGATGTCTGTTCACAAGTGAAGCTGAATGTGAAGCCAAGATTGAAGCATGCCTCGGAACTGTCACTACTCCCACTACTCTTATGCTCACGAAGAAGGTCTTGGATCTTCAAGGCGATGAAATGGAATAGAGGTTTATGACTTGAATGCACTCGAATATCATGAGGGACAAGGTGCTTCCTTTGAAACACATCGAAAGTCGAGTCGCCATGAAGGGTAACAGCACAAACTCGACAATTTGTACCGCCCAAGTCGACTGCAAGAAAAAGGCCCTTCTCTCGGCCACTGGGGATTTGTGTGACAAAAGAGGGTATCTGATAAGCATGCTTGTCCTTCAAACCATGTTCTGATAGGTTGGGTCAGTAGATATACACGAGATAGCAAGTCACAATACATACTTATCTGCTTAACAAAGTAATTCGTTATCTCCTGTATTTTCTCGCTCCAAACCTCGAACTCTTGGGCAACCGATTGAACAGTTGCCTGCTGGCTGTCCCCTAAGCCATCCTCCAACATGGCAAAGCAAGACAAGCAAAAGAATACGTGAAGATGGAAACAATGAGTACGGTACGCATTGTAGAGGCAAGGTCAAGGACTAATACCAAAACTGTTAATAATTCCGCAGTCAGCTCAATCCACATGGACCAGAATGGTGCAATCCCATCGCCAGGCTTCGCGGCAAAGTCCGGCCCGGTAGCGGCCAACGCCGGATTGAGTAGCCACATTTGTACTAGACCAGGGGTGACTAGCTTGATAAGACACCAGGGAAATATCGGTCACTTCGCCGTTACTCTCCTCCCCGCACATTTCTTGCTTCATCCACTTTGCATATGCACATCCACTGAGCAGAGCAGACATCCACGTCCACTCTGACACTCGACCATGACATTCGGCGAAGATTCCCGTCCTCTGGACCGCGACGCCCCAGATGAGGCTTCAGCACTCAAGGCCCGCAAGGCTTGCAGTGGGTACCCCCCTGTCTCTGGACCTATTGGGCACCAGATGATCCCAAGACATCGAATGCTGATTAAGCTGCCAAGTAAACTGCCGGAAGTATGTATGTATGTATGTATGTATGTATGTGTATTTTTCGTCTGGGTGGCTGTAACGAAGCCAAATCTCCTACTGGAGCAAAAGACGTGCTGAGCTAGCTAGGTACAGGATACCCCGCTTCCTTCACCATCCAGCATACCAATGGCACAAAAGGTGCTGTATTTCTCAAGCCCGTCACCCGTCAGCGGGTTCGAGGGCAATCTATTGTCGAACTTTTTCCACCGACCAGAATTCTCTCGCGCATCACTACATCTGCTGACGCAGTCCACAATCTCCAGTAACCAAGTTGTAGCTCGTAGTCGACTGTCGCGGCGGCAGGGAAAAACCTCGGGAAGGGATCAGAGGCCGACGGTGCGGCTTGCCTTTAAAGGAGAAAAACCCATCGCAATCGGCGTCGTTGATCGGAAGGATGTCGCTACGAATGCCCGGGGCATCGCCCTCCGATATCTAAGGCGTTCTGGTTCTGAGGTGCCGCCATTAGATCCGACAAAGGTGTTGTCAGAGAAGGCGAACTCTCCAAAATTCCTTCTCTGAAAACTGCTGTTAGGGAGCCGATAGCGTCCCCGCAGTTTTTGTGTGGTCGCGTGGCCTGCAGAAAATCCCGCTCCTAGCACCGCACTAACAGTGCGTGCCAAGAAAGAATTTTTACAGGAGAGAGTTGAAACTGCCGGAAGCAAAAGATGAAATGCGTCCTCCAGGGTAGCAGTGAAGCATGTCGTCGATGTCGCCGAGCAGGACTTCCTTGTGTGTTTGTGCCCAGAGCGAATGCAGCTCAGTTACCCTCGCTCTCAGGGACTCTGGATCTAGACTTCAAGAACAATGTCCTATCTAGGTTAAAGGTTGTCGAGGAAAGACTATCCATTGTAGCTGATGGTGATATGGATTTTGGTGCTGTGGGAATGTTCTCTGCTGTTTCCGAGCAGTCACCAGAGCCAACCCCCGATGGACCACTCTGGAATGCGATTGTACTCCTACAGAGGTGCTCCCCAGCCGTGCCACCATCGATTTGGCAACGTGATACTATTGAGTCACTCTGGTCCTCGTACGTTTCCTCTCTTTCCATTGTAAAAGTCATTAGTAACGTGTATTTGTTCCAGCTTTCATGACAGGATGCCAGGGCTGCATTTCATGCCCGACAAGCAAACATTTTCGACGCCGCAGCCAATCCTACTTGCATCCATTCTCTACTGTTCAAGCAGTCGTGGGCCACCGGACGTGTTAGAAATTGCTCCCCAATTCTTCACCGTTTTATGCAACGCCATCGCTCAACTGAGCATACCCAGCAGTGAGATTGGGACACCTCGAGAGTCAACTGTCTCCCAAGAGGAGTGGGCTTTCCAGACTGTCCTTGGTATAGTCCTTGCTGGTTTGCTGACAGAGGGTAATATAAAGGAAACTGGAAACTGGATTGCCATTGGCTACCGGCTGATGCTGGACTATTGCCCTGCTCATGTTGATGACACGTCAAGAGAATGGCGCAAACTATTCAGCGGCATTCAGATCGTTGACTTGGAGCACTCATCGATTTATCTGTCCTGTCCAGTGATTCCCATTGAAGCACCGCTTCCAATTTTACGCATGTCACCACTGGATCAGTTATATAAGCTTTCCCGTATGATGCATACCGGGTTGAGTCACTTTACTGGGCGAAGATTACCAACTATCTGGTCCTGCTTCCAGGAATCTAGCCTGAGCTACCATGGTTCAGCCACAAGTTTCACTGCCATTGATGGAATACTTATCAAAGATTGGGCAAAGCAACTAGATGACTGGCTTCAGGAGTTCAAGGGGAAGATGACAGAACCTGATGACCAAAGCAGCAAGTTGGTTCTTCGTCAATATGTCCTGCATCGACTACTTGTGCTATCAATCTACCATCCTGCTAGAAGCGGCAATCTTTGGGCGCATAGCATAACGTCAAATGAGCAGGAAGAGCTCCTCCTGTCAGCGAGGGCGACTCTAAAGCTTCACCAGCATGATGACTCCATCTGGGCTAACTGGGACTTGATCATGATAACGTGGGCGGCATTGATCGTTCTGCAAGGATTACAAGGGGGAGTGGGAGAGATAGATGGTAAGCATTATCGTATATGTTCGGTTCAAGCGCTAACCGTTTTCTAGACATGAGAAACATCAGGTTGCACCTTGATATTCTAAAACAAAAGAACGAACCCAAGCCAAGTCTTTGCGATAAGCTTATTGCGCGACTAGAGGACAGCCTCCAAGATATCAGCACGCCCGATTTTACTTACGTGCAGCCAGGCCATCCAACAGTCATGGACCCCACATTTGATTACTCTTGGCAATTATTCGATCAAGTAAATTTGCAGCAGATACAATTTCCTGGATAAATAAAACTTCCAATCTACCTAGAAACTTGACCTCACATTCCAACAGGGAACGTCACAGACCGAACCCTCATCGTAGGCGCTATACGTGATGCCATGTTATCAGGCTTCAGGTCACCGTCTTCGTCCCCGTCAGCTGTCAGTGTGGGTGATGGAGGAAGGTGACCCGAGACCTCCCTCTGCCTGATAGTTTTTTCAACTCCGTGAAAATACTGTATTCGTCAGTCTTGTTGATGGAGACAACTTGGGTTGGGTACTTACGTTCACTGTCTTTACCTTCAACTCGAGGGTAGCGTCTCTGTCCACCACCACCATGCTCTTTGGATGTAACTGGAGGCATGAGAGTGTGCAAAGATGGCTGACTCCACCCTCTACCGCTTGCTGAATAGCAATTGCTTTCGAGGCACCAGTGGCAATGATGACGACTTCTCGTGCATCCATGACAGTCTGTACTCCAACAGTCAAGGCCATGTCGGGCACTGCCTCGATATCATTGTCAAAGAATCTCGCATTTGCAATCCGGGTCTCATATGCAAGTGACTTGATTCGAGTTCGGCTGACAAGACTAGAGCCTGGTTCATTGAAAGCAATATGACCGTCTGTTCCTATACCTCCGAGGAAGAGCTCGATGCCACCGAATGACTTGATCTTATCCTCATAAGCCAAGCACTCGGCGAAGAGGTCAGGGGCATTCCCATTGAGCAAGTGAATATTCTCTGGTTGGATATCGATGTGTTTGAAGAGATTGTGGTGCATGAAAGAGTAGTATGACTCGGGATGCTCGCGGGGTAGGCCGACGTATTCGTCCATATTAAATGTCACGACATGCTGGAAGGATATCTTGGAAGCTTTGTATGCTTTGATCAAGTCATTGTATATATGGAGAGGGCTGCTTCCGGTAGGAAGGCCGAGGACGAATGGCTTTTCGGATGTAGGATTGAAAGCACGAATGCGGTCTGAAACATTGCAGTATCAGCATATCTTGTTTAATCTAGACTGGAGACTTATATAAGCAGGCAAGGCTTACTGATAATGTAGTCAGAGATGTATTGAGATGCCTCTTGGGGGCCTTCGCGTATTACGAGACGCATCTTGGGTTTAAAATGTGGATAGGTATTTGAACAATAGTATGTGATGGATAATGTTAACTTGCACACAGTCTACATTTCGATCCATAATCAACTGGCAATTATAACTTATACACTTCTCCTCCATCACTTGCTAAACTATCTATTGTGTCATTGGAGTATGATAGAAGTAAGGGAGAAGCCCGAACTTTGCCGGTGCGGAAACCGAGTCAAACAGAGTTTCATGGCAGTCACTGGTCCGGGATACTACGGCCATTCTGCGGTTCCGGCCCCTTGGGTTAGGGACACTAACAACTTCAAGTTAGCTCCTTATCGGCAAATGATAAAATGCGGCGAACCACCAAACGCCACAAAAAGAACCCCCCTTGGTACATGAGTCGCGAACCGAACCAGATGAACTCTAAATTTCCGAACTCCTCTTTATTGACACATGCTATGTTACACTACTAATAATCTGACAGAAACATAATAACCCCATTACTCAGTGTTGCATCCCGCCCCTTGTCATTCTAGCATGTATAAGTCATGTCCAAAGTGACGCTAGGAGTACCCTTGAATCCCTCAGGCACCGCGTACGAGATGTTGTAGATCCAGTGATCCCTCAGTGTAGCTCCATAAACAACATCCTGCTTTACTAATCCTGGTGCAGTGACGTTCACATCAAGGCATGGCAGCTTCTCAAGGCCCTTGACCACGTTCTTGCCGCCAAGAGTCCAAGAAGGAGGAATACCAGTAAGAGCAAAAGTGAAGATGTTTGTTCCATCCTGAGTAGTGTTGGGATAAGAAACTGTCAACTTGTTTGCTTCGGCCTTTGCGTTCAAGGTTGAAGCGCTGGGGTACAGCGAGAAGAAGCCCATGTACGGGTAAGGCTTGTGCGAAGGATCGGAGGCCCACTGCACGATGGCTGGGACATACTGGTTGCCTCTGTTCTTGGTCTCGCTGACGGTCTGGCCGCCGATCATGAGCTCAGCACTGATCCAAGAGGTAACGTGGCGGGGGTTGTTCGAGTCAAGCTCCTCGTAGATGGTCTTCTTGATGAACCGTGTACCCTTCCACTTGCCCTTGGACTTGATGATGGCCTGAGCGTCCTTGGAGATTGTGGGCGCGATGACATCCATGACAAGTGCAAGCGCAGCACCTTGTGCGATATCGTAGAGGAGATCGCCTTCTCCGAGAGGAGGCTGGCCTCCAACACCGCGTCCATAAACACCCCAGAGAACCATGGAAAGAATCTGAGAATGAGTGGTGGCATCACGACTGTAGGCACGATCGTATGGTCCGACCATGTTACCCAGATAAGGGTTGTAGTGAGCAGCAATGTCCTTCCACATCTCTTGCAGGATGTAAACTGAGTTCTTGGTCATGGGAGCATCCTTGGGTCCATATGCAATGTTTGCCGCAAGAGCCCAAATGTCAATACCGTAGTAGTTGGGTGCATTGTACTCAGACAAGGCATTCTGGCCGCCGCGCTTGAAAAGCTTCAGGAGATCATTGCCCTGCTCCTTGGCAAAGTTGATGAGAACTTTGTTGTTCTTGCGCTTTCCGACCCAGCCAGTGGTTAGAGCTCGCATGATGCCCGGGTTGGAGTAACCGAGAATCAGGTTGTCATCCAACGGGAAAGATCCATTGCGACGCATTCCTCCAATTGCAGCAGCCTCAAGAGCATCTTCGATGCGAGATTCAAGGCCAGCTGGCAAAAGGTGGCCAAATTCCTCGACAACTTGGATAAGCTGGGTACTGGCAAAAAAGTTAGCATAAAAGTTCATCACTGACAAGGAATTACTGTGACTTACCCGACAAATTCTCTCCAGTTGGGATCATAGCTACCGTAGATAGTAGGAGGGTAGAGAGGGCCATTAGGGGTAGGGTCAGGCTCATCCGGCGAGAGCTTGAAAGTACCATACCAAGCCGAGTTGAAGTCGCTGTTCAGCTGGTTTGCCAAGCTGGTATCGAAGTCAGTCAATTGATTTTGTTGGGGCTGGTGAGAATCTGACTTACACATTTTCGATGGCCTTGACAGCAGTCTTCACATCATCGCCCTTGGCGCGATGCAGCAGTCCTGGAATGTGCCAGGCCGTAAAGCGGACAGACCATTGACCATTGTCCTGGTACCAGACATAACCATAGCTTGAGTCATAACGGGAATCCGATACCTGCATAGAGTAATCGAACAGGCTCTGTGCAGCTGTAGAATTTGTCAACACAAGTTGCACGAAGTAGAACGATGACACAAACCTGGTGTAAGCTTCTGGCTATTGCTGTTGCGCTTGGCCAGGCTCGCTGCAGACGCCGCAGAGCCAAAGGCCAAGAAAGTGGTAGCGAGTGAAAGAAGACCCATATTGAATGTCTCAGGTTGAAGTGATACGGCAAAAACAGACAACGGACCTGTAACCCGAAAGACAGAGAAATGAGTGGACAATCAGCCCCTCTTAACATGACTCCTGATCAACAGCGTCTTTCCCCAGATCGTTTCCAGACCCTTGGGATGGGATGGGCAAAACCGGCGAATGACACCGGCGATTTTGACCCTCTTGGGAACTTCTCCGCATTCTGACCTTGCCATTCATCGTCTAGACTAGATAAATCAGGCTAGGAAACAGCTGATGAACGGCTACTCCACACTTGATAGCGGCCCCAGCTGTTGATGGGGCTGCAAAAGTTCATGCAGGTTCAACAATCTCTGTCTCTGAGTGGATAAACACGGAACTGATGCGCAATTGTTCCGTTCATTTGTGTTGTACTTGTTTCTTGAAGAAATGTTTCTTTTGTACTGCTGTAGCTAAAAGGACACATCTATGCCAGCTTATTGATGAATGGGGCCTGACAACTGTAATGACTCAGGTCCAATTCCTTGAGCATGCATGTCAAAAGTCCAAACTCTAACTTCGTTACCCAACACGAGGGACTTATTTTCGCTTGGAATTTCGGCTCCGAGTGCCTGGTTGGACCCTGATCAGATGATAGCACTAACCTCGCAGGCTAGAAAACGGCTCGAGATTGGCTCCGGCAAAGTTCGGTGGACTCTCCGATGCTAATCACTTCCATCCTTGTCTATCATGGTCGCGTGCACTCTGGGGACTAAGCTAGCTCGCCCCATGGGGGTCCGATAATAGTAACGTCGCGGGGAACACCGGCCCACAAGAGATACGGTATCGGGCTCAGATGGTAGATAATGCTACCTTGCCTCCCCTCTCTCATTCTGCACGTCTCCAGTCAAACCTCGTCTCATCATCGCATCACAATGGTTCAAGCACAGGCTTCACTTGCCCTCGACGACCAATTGGCCGCTGGCTGGTTTGGCTGGCTGACCAACAAGGGCATCCTCAAACTCAATGCGATTCTCTGTCTTTCGCTCATCTCCAGTTATGCTACTGGTTATGATGGAAGTAAGTGCTCAGCCTAATCAATTGGTATCAGCTCACATTTACTCACCACTTTGTTAGGTATGATGAATGGATTGCAGAGCTTGGATACGTGGAAGGCATCCTTCAACAATCCCGATGCCAATAAACTCGCCATGTAAGTCTTGACCGTTGAGGCTTAAATCTTGGCACCTTGTCAAGTCTCTTGGCTCCATAACTAACCTAACCCACTTCAGCTTGAACGCAATTCAGAACATCGGCCAACTCGCAGCCTTGCCATTTTGTGCCTGGTTCTGCGATAAATATGGTCGTCGCCCTGGCCTTGTTGTTGGAGCGACTATCATGCTTCTCGGTGTTGGTCTTCAAGGTGGAGCCCGGAATACGGGAATGTTCATTGCTGCTAGAGGTATTCTCGGTTTCGGCTTGGCTCTGAACATTACAGCTGCGCCTGTTCTGATTATGGAGTTGGCGTATCCCACTCAACGAGCGCCTATGGTTTCTATCTACAACACTCTTTGGGGTCTTGGTGCTCTTTCTGCAGCTTGGATCACTTACGGCACCTTCAGAATCAACAGCGACTGGGCTTGGCGCATTCCTTCCATCCTTCAAGCATTATCCAGTTTCTTACAGCTTGGTCTATGCTTCCTCATCGACGAGTCCCCTCGATGGCTGGTAGCCCAAGAGCGCGAGCCTGAGGCCGAGAAGCTTCTTATCAAGTATCACGCCAACGGAGACAGCAGCAATCCCGCAGTAGCTGTCGAGATGGAGGAGATACGAACTGCCATTCGCTTGGAGAACGACGCTATGAGTTCCACCAGCTACCTATCTTTCTTCAAGACCAAGGGTAATCGCCATCGTTTCTTCATCATTCTCGCAGTCGGCTTCTTTAGTCAATGGAGTGGCAATGGTCTGATTAGCTACTACTTGACTTTGATTCTCAACTCGATTGGCTACCGATCTCAGGAGACACAGACACTCATCAATGCGTTACTGACCGTCTGGGGATTGTTCTGGGGTGTTGTGTTTTCCCTTCTCGTCAACCGCATCCCTCGCCGCGCCTTGTTCCTTTTCTCGACTCTTGGTTCTCTGGCAACCTATGTTGTCTGGACCGCCCTTGAGGCGACCTACGAGATGTCCACCGACCTCAATGAAGACGGAACTGGAGGCCCAAGTGGCATCGCCAAGGGTGTTCTTGCCATGATCTTCCTCTTCAATGTCTTCTTCACAGCAGGTTGGGGTGTTCTCCAAGTCACTTATGTTGTTGAAATCCTTCCTTTCAACCTTCGTGCAAGAGGCCTTGTCTTGTACAACCTGTTCGTGGCCTGCGCTCTGATCTTCAACCAATACGCCAACCCAATTGGTGTCACGAACTCGGGCTGGAAGTATTACATTACTTACGATGTCTGGTTGGCTGTAGAGGCTCTTGTCGTCTACTTCCTGTTTGTTGAGACGCGTGGCCTGAGCCTGGAGGAGACAGCATTGGTGCTCGATGGTCCCGAGATGGGAGACAGACTGGTCGGAGAGGTTCTGAAGAACACGGAAAAGACTGTTCAAGTTATCGAGACTGAGAAGCGAGGGTCGATATAGGAAGATTGGGGCAATCAATTTATGTGGGAAGCCGAGGCCAGAGTATAATTAATTGAGTCTTCAGTATTAAGAAATAATAATTCGGTCAATTGACAATGAGAGATCGTGATATTTCAGCGAGACATATTAAGCCAACAGGCTAGGATAGAAATTCCCAATCAACTCAGGCTTTTGGAAGGCGATATGCACATTCTGTATGCAGTTTGTTGAAGTTAGGTTCAACTAATACCAATTTTCAAGAAAGCAGTAATTGCTCACAAAGCATTCCCATCTTAGATTCTCATTATGCTGATTATTGTGAAAACTCGGCCATCTAACCTATAGTGTTTATGCTAGCTTCGCAAATGAGGGGTTTCCCGCATCTCGCTCGAGCCATTGCTGCGGAAGGTCGGCTCGCCGGCTTTTTTCGGCGAAAGTGGGGGCCTTCATCTTATCGTCCCCTCAATCAATCCACCGATTGTCATCACCAAACTCCATGGCAGGTTTCTGGTTTTATCAGTGTGCCTATAACTCCATTGTTTCTCAACGCACATACAAACAAGCCCTAGTTTTCATTTAAGCAAGGGTCAATTTTCTATGATAGATTCAACCATGGACAAGCCAGATTACGAAAATCTCGAGGTGATACAGAGGAATAGGCTTGCTCCCAGGGCCTACTGGTTACCTCCTACGCATCTCTTGCTCAATGGAACTTGGGACTTCCAATACGCTCCAACGCCCTTAGAAGCTTCAGAATACCCCCCAAAGGACGGAAGCTCTGAAGAGACTTGGTTTGAGATCAATGTCCCGGGCCATTGGCAATTGCAAGGGCATGGTCATCCGCACTATACCAATGTCCAATTTCCGTTTCCGTCAAACCCTCCTTACATACCAACTGAAAACCCCACGGGAACCTACCGGCGACACTTCAAGGTTCCTACTGAATGGGATAGCACATCTCAACTCAGACTGCGTTTTGATGGTGTTGATAGCGCGTATCACGTCTGGCTGAATGGCTCCTTTGTCGGATATTCGCAAGGGAGTCGCAATGCTGCCGAATTCGATGTCACAGCTATCGTCAAGAAGGACAGCGATAACGAATTGGTAGTGAGAGTCTATCAATGGTGCGAGGCGTCATATATCGAGGACCAAGACCAGTGGTGGCTATCAGGTATCTTCCGTGATGTGACTTTATTGGCACTCCCTGGACAAGACAGGATTGAAGACTTCTTTGTCAAGACAAACCTCGATGATACCTACGAGAATGCCGTTCTTCAAGTCGATGTCACCCTGAATCAGCCTGACCCATCAACACCTGAACTTCTCCTTATTCTTCGAGATGCAGGTATCGAAGTTGGCTCAACACGCAAGACTGTCGATGCCAACAGTAAGGTCAAGTTTGAACTTCCTGTTTCAAATCCAAAGAAGTGGACTGCCGAAAGCCCATACCTTTACCAGCTCGAGATTTCTCTCCAGACACAGGGAGGAGAGTCAATTCAGACCATTACACAGAACGTTGGCTTCCGTCAGGTCGAACTGAAAGATGGCCTGATCACAGTCAACGGCTCGCCGATCCTCCTTCGGGGCACGAACAGACATGACCATCATCCAATCCATGGAAGGGCGGTTCCATATGAGTTTCTCAAGCAAGATCTGCTGCTCATGAAGCAGCACAACATAAATGCCCTCCGCACAAGTCATTATCCTGGCCAGCCCTGGTTGTATGACTTGGCTGACGAGCTGGGATTCTGGGTCATGGACGAAGCTGACCTAGAGTGTCATGGCTTCTATGATGTTGTCACTCAGCACGTCACGCCTGCTCCATATCTGGATTACGAGGGAAGCAAGGAAGAGTTCTTCCCTAAAGCAGCCCAATTTACCTCTGATAATCCCGAATGGCGAGAGTCCTACCTCGACAGGATGGTACAGATGATGCAGAGGGACAAGAACCATCCTTGTATCTTCTCATGGTCTCTTGGCAATGAGTCCTTCTACGGTGTCAACCACGTCGCGATGATCGAGTATGCACGAAGTATCGATGACCGACTTATCCACTACGAAGGCGACATCAAAGCACAAGAGACTGATATGTACTCTTACATGTATCCTGATCAAGATCGACTCAAGAGACATGTTGAAATCGACGGGATCAAGGATGGGCAGTGGGAGAAGCCCGTGATTCTTTGCGAATACGCTCACGCTATGGGTAATGGCCCTGGCGGTCTGGATGATTACCAAGACGCATTCCGCAAGTACAAACGCCTCCAGGGTGGTTTCATCTGGGAATGGGCCAACCACGGCCTCTTGCACAAGGACGGCTACTATGCTTATGGAGGTGACTTTGGTGACGAGCCAAACGATTCCACATTTGTCATGGATGGTCTCTGTAATAGCGAGCACAAACCGACCCCAGGCCTGATTGAGCTGAAGAGAGTATTCCAACCCATCAACTTCAAGTACGAGGATGGCAAGGTGTTCATCACTAATGAGTATGACTTTATCGGCCTGGACCATTTGGAGGCGAAGTATGCCATCAAGGCATATGGCGACAAGTAAGACAGCACTCAACTACAGAGAGACGAAGCTAACCAAGGATAATTAGGGCATCCCTCCTCGAGTCAGGAAAACTTGCAGTTCCAAGCGCCCAACCATGGAATACTGTAAAGCTTGATCTGCCCATCGACCTGACCCAGTACTCAGATCATGGCGAGGAAGTTTTCTTGAGCGTATCCTTTGCTCTCAAGGAATCTACCTCGTGGGCACCAGCTTCGCATGAAGTTGCATGTTTCCAGCATAAGATCTCCGCCAACAGACAACCCAGTAGTCCCGCCAGTCTGTCAGCTTCCTCTGGAAGTGTCAAGGTTGTCGAAACCCGAACCAAGGTTGAAGTGTCCGGCTCGGACTGGAATATCCATTTCGATCGTGTACGAGGCTACATCACCAAATGGTCTCGCGGATCAGACCTTCTCGAAGTTGATCCAGTCACTCGTGCAGCAATTTATCCATGCTTCTGGCGCGCGCCGACAGACAACGATAAGGATAGCGCGGTCAGCGTATGGAAGGACTATGGTGTTCACCGAATGACTTCTCAGCTGAGGTCGTTCAAAGTCGAGAAAAGCGAAGACGGCTCAGGTGTCAGTATCGAGACCAAGACCTACTTTGCGCCACCGGTTTTGGGATGGGGATACGACATTCACACTGTCTACCACATATCATCAAAGGGCTTCTTGTCGATAAACCTTGACCTCAAGCCCAAGGGAGTGTTCCCAGTCGACGTACCGCGAGTTGGTCTGAACATCAGATTGCCCAAGAGTCTCAGCCAAGCCTCGTGGTTCGGTCGCGGTCCGGGCGAGTCTTACCCTGATAAGAAACACTCACAAGCCATCGGAGTTTGGTCTTCGGCTGTGGATGACCTCGAAGTTCCATATGATGTGCCCCAAGGGAACGGAAACAGAATGGAAACGCGTTGGGTGCGCCTTGTGGATGCAGATGGTCACGGAATCAAAGCTTCCAGACTTGATGCCAGCACCTTCAACTGGACTGGCGGCCGTCTGTCAGATCAGACTGTCGAGAACGCAAAGCATCCTTGTGATCTGGTTCGCGAAGACGCGACACTTCTTAATCTGAGTCCGAGGGTCGCTGGTGTTGGTAGCGCTACGTGTGGACCTGGTGTGCGGGATGATTTATTAGTCAAGGTTAAACCTGAGTCATACGGATTTGTACTAGAAAGTATTTGAATCAAGTAAATACATGGCACGTTCATCATAGAACCCTCTTGAGTCAAACTCTTCTATATTGATTATACTGTCTCCTATAGTCCTACTTCGGACAGCTTCCAAGTCGTTCTGCACGACATTGTAGCGTTCCTTGCTTCAACATCAATGTCCAACGGTTCCCAAATATACCCAGACTTGTCCAGCTCATTCTTGCTCCATCTGTCGCCCATGTAAACGAATTTGCCAGCGGCCGTTCGAAAGACGAATGTGGTCTGGGAATTGCAAGTTTTACTGCCTGTTGGCGCAAAGGTTGCAGGTTTGGACCACGATCCCTTGAGGTCCTCGGTCGTTGTATATTGGTTGTTATTCTGAAAGCCTTTAGCGTATGAGACCTGAAAGATAGCGATGTGAACGTACCGTCGACCAACCAGTCAAGCGGCTCCCGAAGAAGTAATATACTCCATCAGTTTTCACAACAGCTGGTGCTTCCAGTGCTGACATGAATGAATATGGAATGGTAGCGGCCAAAGAATCAACCACTGTATAGTTGTCAGACAGCTGGAAGAAGTGGGTGCCTTCTCTTCTATCTTCAGCAACAAGGTAGGCAGTACTGTCATCATCAACAAAAAGGGTCATATCGCGAGCAATGTGGCCTTCTGGTCGCAGGCTGCCGAGGTACTCATAGTCTCCACAGGGTGTGTCAGACACGGCAACACCAGACCCGGCATCCCCATAATCCGAACTGTCAACGTGCATCCACATCACATATTTGCCAGTCTCCTCGTTGTATATAGCCTTTGGGCGCTCAATCACACGATCCGGCGCTAGATCTGGGTGAGGATTGGTGTTTGTCAGAAGATTGTTCTGAAACTCCCACGAGAGTAGATCTTTGGAACTGTAACACTATTTATCCTTCAGTGAGCTACGCTGAGGGGCTGGCCTTTGGGACGATCAGGAACATACTGCCACACTGTTGAATAGGTTGCCTCGAGGATTGCTGGTAGTTCTTGTCTTGTTCTCCCCAATGGGGTAGTAAGTGCCATTAACCTCAAGCAGACCAGCGCCATGGGCTTGTAGACTTCTCCCGTCGCTGTCATATAAAGGGGCTCCTGGACTGATGACGCCGTTTGAAGCTGCCGCCGTGGTGAATCAAAAAGAGAGCTGGAAGCATGATATCAGCGTCTATTTTCTTGGCGATGGTGCTGCAGTGGTATTTCTCAAGAAAATCACTGCTTCTGGAAGATCAAACTTATGATGCGCTTTGCGTTATGCTTTTTAATATGTCTTGTTGCAATTAGGAGACCCATCTCAATCTTCACACTTGCCGAGACTTCATCCGAGTCCCGAGAGTCCGGAGCCAATGCTATGTCACTGATTTTAGACTTCATCTATGACTTCTTGCTATTTCACTCTAAGGCTTACCCCACAATCCCCCAACGGAAATCCTCGTATTCAAAGTGTGGGGTACAGAACAAGTGCAGGGGCATCAAATATTTTCAGTTCGAACTTGCTTTGTTGGGTCAGCCACCTCATTAGCATCTCCGAGTCTTGAGAAAGTAACCCGTTGTCGATTCGAAATATCTCGTAGCCTTTCCTTCAATTGTCGATTCCGGACTTAATGAGGTTAGCGAGATCAAAGGAGAACGCTACTTGAGTAATGCAATAGACATGCAATAGAGTAGCCCTGCATTGGAACCTCAGTGTGTTTGATCATCTTAGGTACTGCGAATCTAACTCATATTAGTCCAGAAGATAGTTACCCAATTTCTCGTTACCCAATTTCTCGTAGGCGGTGTCTCTAGGGTTGAGGATCGACAAATGCCGATGACCTTGTTGAACAAGACTGAACTGAATTCCAAGCTCGGGTCCAGTTAGATAGTTAGTGCGATGCACACATTCCGAAAGGCCTTCGAGGATCGGGCATCGGGCTATATCCTATTTGAGCATAGACTACTTATACAGCCAATTGGCCATCAGCCTCCTTAGTAACCTTCCCCATGGGGTTTGTCGCATTGACCCCTTTAAACATACGGGGAATTGGAGAGATGACCAATCGGTTCGAGTGAAGATTGAGGGTAAAGGCTAGAATTAATGCCTGTGCTGGTGTATGAAGGATAGGACACAGAAATGTGGGCATGAGGGAATGATTTAGAGGTGAGTTGTAAAAAGCGTTTACTGGTTTCATAGCATATGATTATAAAACAGGCTATTGCCCTACCTATGAATTCCTATCTCAACAACATTATCCAGCAAAACATTCTTTCTCATCATGAAGCCTTTCAGTTATTTATCTACTGCTTTGGCCTTTGCCTCCCCTTTGTGGGCGACGCAGATACATCCTAGAGATGCATCGGATTGGCCCGACGGCCCCTTCAGCACCGATGGCCGCTGGGTCGTTGATGCCTCCGGACAACAAGTCCATTTTGCCGGCGTCAATTGGCCTGGAGCTGCCGAGGTCATGATTCCAGAAGGTTTGCAATACCGCTCAGTTGAGCAGATTGTATCCCAGATAAAGAGTGTCGGCTTCAACGCTGTGCGCCTCACGTATGCCATCGAAATGGTTGATCAGATATACGACAACGACGGTAAAGATATCAGAATCGAGACCGCCTTTGTCAATGGCCTAGGATCTGAAAATGGAACCTTGGCTCTCGCAAAAGTGCTCAAGAATAATCCATCTTTCACCAATGAGACAACCCGACTTCAGGTACAGACACATTATCTGCTCTCGGATTATATTAACTGAAACCTAGGTATTTGACGCAATTGCTGAAGAACTGGCCACACAGAACATCCATATCCTCCTAGATAACCACATTTCTAAAGCAAAGTGGTGTTGTTCCGGCTCAGACGGCAATACCTGGTGGGGTGATAGCCAATTCAACGTCGCCAACTGGCTGCGCGGGTTAAGCTACATGGCAACTCATGTAAGTCAGTCCTACAATCAACAGTTCGATCGCTTATGCAGACAAGGGAAAACAATGGACCGGACTTGTCGCAATGTCACTTCGAAATGAGCTTCGGAACGTGGAAAACAACCCTGCCCTGCTCAAAACATACAATTGGCAGACATGGTATAAATACGTGCAGCAGGGTGCCAAGGCCATCAACAATGCCAATGGCGACGTCCTGGTCTACCTTTCCGGCCTCGGCTACGACACGTGGATCACTCCAGTCTTCACACAAACAGCACTGACACCTGGCAAGGAGGTCTTTGACAAAGCTGCCTTTGCAGGATTCTCTGACAAGCTTGTCCTCGAGATTCACAACTATGAAAAGACGGTTGGCAGCTGTGCAACTCTCAAGAGTCATCTCTACACCAAGGGATTCCAAGGTATGAACTCCACTGATGATGCGACGAAAGCCGTCTTTCCTGTACAGCTCACCGAGTGGGGCCACCTGATGGATGCCACGACCTGGCAGGGGGTCTACTCGACTTGCTTGAGGAGCTATGTCGGCTCCCTCAAGGCTAGTTGGTTTATGTGGGTGATTGCAGGAAGCTACTACACGCGTTATGGGAAGCCGGATAATGATGAACTATGGGGTTTGTTGAATCACAACTGGACGGATTGGAGGAACCCTGATTTTGTAAAGTCGGGGCTGACCCCGTTTATCCGCCAGACTCTTAATAGTTAGGTTATTGTATACGGAGTATTGGGTTTCATGATCTAATAATGTTAATAATTATTACTCTTGAAGCCACTTGCCACCCTTTACTACTGGCCGCAGACTGTCATCGAACTCATAAACAATAGGTGTCCCCGTAGGGATATTCAGCTCGACAACCTCTTCATCCCCCAAGCAATCGATGATTTTAACCAGTGCACGAAGTGAATTCCCATGAGCCGCAACAAGCACAGTCTTGCCAGATCTCAAGTCAGGAATGATGCACTCCTTCCAATACGGTTCCACGCGTGCCACCACGTCTTCCAATGATTCTGTTCTTGGGGCTTGGATGGATTGGTCCTGCAAGCGCGTATACTCGTTCTGTTTCTGGTAGGCGTCGTCAGACATTGGTGGCGGCTGAACATCGTACGAGCGCCGCCAGATCTTGACTTGCTCATCACCGTATTTCTCCGCCGTGGTCTTTTTATTGAGGCCTTGTAATGCGCCGTAGTGGCGCTCATTGAGTCTCCAGCTTTTCGTAACGGGAATCCAGTGACGGTCTGATGAGTCGAGTACAATATTGCCTGTCGTGATTGCACGTCGCAGTAGCGAGGTATGACTCAAGTCTGGTAGGTGATTGTGTCTCTTTAATAGCGCCCCAGCCTGAGTTGCTTCAGCGCAGCCGTTTTGAGTGATACCCACGTCTTCCCAGCCCGTGAAAAGGTTCTTTTCATTCCAGGTGCTCTGGCCATGTCGAAGAAGTATTAATTTAAAAGTCATTGTGATTTTGGTATTTGTTCGACTGGGAATCCTAAGTAAAGTAAACGCCGTTTTATAGACGCTTGCTCCTACCATGGTAGGTGTTAACTGGCACCCTTGAGTGAACACCCGAGAGTTCCGAATAGCAAACTGGACGTCACGATTTCCTGAAGTCTGTAGAGGCAATTTGTCCAATGGGAGATCACTCTGATGTCTGCATGGCTATATGGCTTACAGGCCGGGTGTATAGTTGGGTCTGGTGTTGGCACCGTTTGCCGCGCAAATATAACTTCAAAACCCCGCGCGTTTATGCCTTCCCATGTAAGAATCCTACTTTAAGCTTCCCTGTGAACACCCCTAATAAGATAATCTAGGCCATGAAAGCTTGTAGGCTATTTTTATAGTAGGATAAAGAGATATAGTAAAGTCTTATCTCTTACTAATAAGTCACAGTAGGGGAATATTAGTATAATAACAGTAAGTGCATAAATAACCTTAAATATAACCTTTTTTACGCTTATGCCTTAATAAACCTAAATACATAATATTATTATATAATCGGCCTATTATAACATAAGCCGGTTTAAACTTATTAAAGAGACTTTTATTAAATTAATATTAAAGGATATAAAACTATTTTTTATTATAAGCTCTAAGAAGAATTTAATAAAAATCTTATAAAGTTTAATACCAAGATCAGCTTAGAGCAGACCAAGACTACCTTCTCTTTCTAAGCGAGCTATGAAAAACTTTATCCTAGGAGTATTGAAGAAATTACAAGATAGTTCCAGGTAATCTGGCATCTTGAATAAAGCTTAAGATTTCCTAGTAGGAATCAATGTGGCAGATAGGTAGCCTTTGCATGGGATGTTGGCTACGTAGTATTAGCTACAAATAATAATTATGTTTTCTATACCGCTTCCCGTATCCTTCAAGTCATAGGTCTTGCGATGGACAGTTGGATTGATGGGACTCGGATTTGACTTAGGTATGGGCGCCGTTGACAGAGTGAGCTGGGTCTCTGGACTATAACACAAGATAGACAATCCTGCCTCGCCTGTGTACATTATCCAGGAGTTAGTTTGGGAAGAATATAAAGTTATTTTTGCGTAGTGCCCAGCCATATTTGCCTTACAGTGGAGCTTCGGGCTTCACAGGCTACTAACTTTTTGAACTATGCTAATACCATTTGCGCTACTGAGCGGCTAATGGAAGTAACCTGGCTAGAATTTAACGGCATCGGTGCCGACGCCGACGCTACTATGCAGCGAAAGTTCAGCCCCGCTGCAACTATTCGCTCCAATTTGATGAATGCACAAGTGTGATGATGTGGATTGGGGAAGCTAAGGTAGGACTACTTCGGGCATAACTCCTCAGAATCATCGTCGGTGTAGTCCTGTGCCGCCTTTACCCCGCACGAATGTCTAGAGATAAGTGATTCGGCAGCACACCCGCTCCTGACGTCGGATTCCTGTCTTTGTTTACCCACGCACTTAAGATTTACACCTTGTCAAATTTCCCGAATTACTGACGGCCCTTGGCACCGCCTTCCGCTGTAGCGATGGACTCAGCAAGAGCCCCGGATTCAACGCCACGTCCCTTCCGCCGACCCCGCGCGTAAGTCCTACATGAGATCCTGTGAAGCCTGTTCCATCCCGCTAAACTTCGTGGGCCTGTTTTCGCAGATGCAAGGGTTGTCGGACTGCGAAAGTACGATGTTCGGGGGGTGAGCCGTGCCAACGATGTGTAAGGCGGGGCGCCGAATGTATATTCGCTTCCGACAAGGACTTCGTCTCTGTCTCCGAGCGCTATCTACGCGACTTGCAGCAACGGTTATTCGAGAAAGAACACGGCATCTTGGCCGAAAGTGCGTCTGAGCCCAAGCAAGCTCCTGTTACATCACCCCAGGGACAGGTAGAGATCTCACGGTCCTCATGTGTGCAGGCGGCAGTTTCCATCACGAACCCAGCCTCCCCCATCCTCTCGCAGACTCATACCAGTACGAGAGATTTGCCTCAACGGATAACGAGACTATGCTCGTCGCCTTTGTTGCCATCTGCGCAAGCTAGAGTGGCATACAATAAACCTCAATTAGGTATGTTCAAGCCACAAGCTCAGCCTTCGACCATTTATAGCATGGATTACGATAACTTTAGCTAACTCGAGCCAACAGAACAGCAGCCCAGCAGTTTGACAAATCCAAGACAACCAGTGACTTCATCTATTTCGCCCATCACTTCATCAATCACGCCCACGGCCCATAGCCATCCTGCTGAGGGCGAATCCCAGGACGGAGATCAAGTTCGACGTCCCAGAAATAGCCTCCTCGGTAGTGAATTCGCTTACGTCCATGATTCTCAATCATCTCTTTTCCGTATGTTCAGATCATCTACCAAATCTCTGTTCAGTGTTTCTTGCATCAGGAGATCTTGGCGCATTTCGAGCCTGATCGTCGCTAACAATGTACCCTCTTGGCTTTGTAGTGTTTCTTGGACCTACTTCAACATGGACTTTCTGCCGACGGGTGTTTACCGTTCTAGAAAACGCTGCCGACAGTCCAGATGCACCTCTAGCTCCATTAAATTTGGATGGAACGGCATTCGTCTTACAATGGCAATCTAAGCTTGAAGTGGATGCTGATGACTTGTTACGTTTGCCCCCTATGGATCATGCCCTCTTTCTATATAACACAGTCAAGTTTCGCCTTGGGGAGCTATTTTGCATCATTGATGAGCCCAGCTTCCTTGAAATCTTTTACCTTTTTCACAAGAATCCGCTAGGGACCGCGCAGGAACACCGTTTGTGGTTTATCGAGTACCTCCTCATACTTGCCTTAGGTAAGGCACTCACATCTGGTTATGGTAGTACCTCTCGCGCAAAAACGACTCTCAATGGATCCTATCTTGCTGCGCGGGCCCTATCACTGTTGCCAGATATTGCAGTCCTCCAAAATAAACGCCCAGCGTTGTTGGCTATGAGAGTTTTGTCTTTATCAGCGCTGTATCTTCACGCTGTTGACATGCGTTCAGCAGCGTACCAATATGTCAGTGCGGATGTTTCTTCTACTCGATTTCTGAATTCCACAAGACTGACTTTATGATCTACTGCATTTGCAGATGGGCCAAGCATTTCGCCTAGCGCTACATGATGGTCTTCATCGCCGGATGCCAAAGGATGTTTGCCCTAAACTGGTAGCTGAATTCAGCAATACCTGGTGGGGTATCTACGTGCTCGACCAAGAGATCTCCGCAGGTCTAGGGTGCCCATCAACGTTGTCGCAAGACTACATTACCACCTCAACTCCAGATTTACTGTCCTCCGATCATTTAGAAAAAGCACTCAGTCTACGAGTGCGTCTATCTCGACTCGTCTTAACTATAACCAGCTGTATGAGAATACTATCAATCCCATCATAATTCCTCTGCATCTGATATTAATATAAGTTAGGTAGCTACAGCTTTGATCAAGAGTCAGTCTCGGATTTCGTGCGAGATACGACATCAAATTTGCATAGCCTTGCCGAACTATCTAGAGACATTGACCAAACTATCTCCTTTTATAGGACTAGTGGTGGCGAACCGCCACAGATGTTTATCAACATAAATCTATCTTATCACTATGTAAGCTGGAAGACAAGAACACCGTTCACGAGAAATTACCTGTTGACCACATGACGAACTACTTAGTGCATAGTACTAGCGACCCGTCCACTTATAATATGGCTACTTACGCGAAATTTCTCTCCGGGAGTTGAACCCCAGTGGCTGACAGGACCTGGGGCTACTCTTATTGAGAAGTCCGGGCAATCAGCTGGAGCAATACTTTCGGCACTAGACGATCTTGCTCAAATTGATATAATAGGTATAGTTGGTTCTGATTCGTAGTCAGCTGACTATTACTCTCGAGCTCAAGTTTATTAATAGTTGATTGTAGAAGCCTTTTTACCCTTCCATCTCGAATACGCGTTTTCTGCCGCCACATTGCTCACTATACTCTCAGCGTTCCTGCCATCACATATACAACAGTTTGAATGGCGTCAGTCAGTGGCTGTGATTTTCGAAGCTTTGATGTGCAAGGGAAGCGTAACAGTTGGGCTTCGCAGAACCGAATTGGAGCACCTTGAAACTCTTTTGGCCCCTCATCGGAATGAGGAGTCGGCCAGCGAGCGCTGCTATCTACCGACAGAACCCTCTAGTTTGAATCCATCAACACCGCATAGATCTTGGGGCGGACGAGCAAGCGGTGGCCAAGGCCAGGATGACCAGACGCCGGTTGGTAGCTGTCCAGATGATACGGGTCTGAGTACGGGTCTGAGTACTGGTCTGTGGGATTTTGCTGTTTCCCATGTTGGGTTGGAAGAAATACTTTCATTGGCTCGCGAATTTGAGAATGATGACCCTATCCCTTGGCTATTGTCTCCTGATTTCGTTTAATATATATAAATATTATCTGATTTTCACAGCCGAAGGTCTTTCAATATGATTCGGCACACAAGATAGCCATGGAGATCGCCAAGCTTTGTGATTTAACAATATTAAAAATCAACCAGGTGTCTACTTGAAAGAAGACATTATCTAGCATTTATATAAGTCTAACTAAGCTTGATTTAGCCCAACCGAGTCTAGAGAAGATACCTTGTTGCCCTTTATGGAGACTTTAGGCTCCTAATGCTTTCCCCAAGCTGGGTTGAGGTGATATGGAGTTTCCTGTGCCATTTACGGCGAAATCATCGAGACAGGGTTTATGATAATTACCAATTAACACAATGAAGGCAAGGGTAAATCTTTGCACATCACCTATTGGTTTCCTAAGCTTCTTATGCTACATGTATTCTCTCATAGTCCCCGCTTATTAAAGTACTCAAGAAGCTACTTCACCTGCCCTACTAATACGATGGTTCCTAGGCTCGGCACTGAGCATCTGAGCCTTTCCGAGTCCACAGTATTCTTGACCCTGGCCTTGTAGCCAGCACTTTCCAAGGGAAATACTCGAACTGTGCAAATTACAATTTCACCTGGCTTCAGTAGGCCCACAGAGTAGGTCGCGCGCTTCCCAAAGATAAATTCAAACATGTTATATTTATTATAACTGGGACACTTCTTACTACGGCACAACTCTTATTAGAATAAAGCCTCATCGCCGTGTACTAGACCCTAATGAACTCCGTCACTCAATTCCATACAAGCCTTTCCATTCATTTATAAACTTCATCTTTCCCAATGACCTGAGAACAAAAGCTTCGTGGGCCTTGATTAGCCTAGTTCTACGATTCACATCGGCCAACGGGGATCTGGCATACTACAGAAAACAATACAACAGAGGCAATAGACCCAAAGGAAATCACCAGAAAGAGGATCTCGTGGACATGTATCCGGCATGACTGCATTTACATCCTTATCATTTGGTAGGTGTGTACATGTGGCGATAGAGAGATGATCTAATGCTATGGCCGATGTGTTTAGGTCACAAATGGTTGGCTTCCTTTCC
This sequence comes from Fusarium oxysporum f. sp. lycopersici 4287, assembly GCF_000149955.1. NCBI lineage: Eukaryota > Fungi > Ascomycota > Sordariomycetes > Hypocreales > Nectriaceae > Fusarium > Fusarium oxysporum. Next base: position 4,762,074 of record NC_030990.1, read on the forward strand.
TACGACATTCCTTCTGCGCCAAGCGCTTTCGAAGACTTAACACCTCTCAAAACCATTTACGACTGAGATAGATAAGGACTCGCAAATATATTATAAACTTAACTTATAATATCCATAAAGAGAAAAAGGGAAAAGAATTTCAAAAGATAATTTTAACTTTATTACTCTGTAAAGAAGATCATGATATATAAAGTTGTTAGGGAAAATACATCTAAGCTTATATCTTGGCCAAAACTCTGTTTGATTAGCTGTTTGCGTTGCGCTCTGACCTTGAGCATAACAAGTCCCTCCCATCGCTCTCTTTGGCCATTCGACATTGCCTTGATTCTAATTGCGCTTCCA
>NC_030990.1:4762755-4811077 GCF_000149955.1 Fusarium oxysporum f. sp. lycopersici 4287
GAATGTTTGGGGCAGGAAGTCAAGCCAAGCAGCACGGTCGGCCTCAGCTCGCCGCTCCGAGCCATGAGCGGGATACCGTCCTTGGCACGGAAGTCAACATTGACGAAAGCGGCCAGTAATGGCATTGAACCCAGTGGCATAGATAAGCACGTCAAGCTCATATTTGGTGCCATCTTCCAGGGTAATGCCAGTGGGAGTAATTCTCTCAATGCCGTTAACGCTAATATCGGCAAGGTGGATGTTAGACTGGTTATAAACCTCGTAGTAGCCGCTCTCAAGAGGCACCCGGGCAAGGCCGAAACCATGATCCTTAGGAATCAACTTCTCAGCGATCTCTGGGTCGTTGACCCGGGCCCGAATCTTGTCAGCCATAAAAGCCGAGTATAGATTATTGGCTTCGCGGTCTGTATAAGTGTCAGAGAAGGCACTCAGCCACTTGCCCATGCCGGGCTTATTATAAAGGCTTTCCCAAAGCTCACGACGCTCTTCGGGAGTGGCCTCGCTGGATTTGCGCTTATCAGGCGAGTGAATAAAGCCGGTTGGGGACTCGCCACGCAGCTTGAAGATCTCGGGGTATTTCTTTCGCTCCTGAATCATGTCTTCTTCAGAGATAGGGGTGTTGCGCAGAGGTGCAGCCCACATAGCTTGCTTCTGGAAGACGGTCAACGACTTAAGCTCGGGAATCTTGGCAAGGGCGGTGATAGTCTGGATGCCAGTTGCGCCAGTGCCGATGATTCCCACGCGCTTGCCGGCGACCATGTCACGGTGGCTAATATCGGTTGGCCACCGTGACGTGTGAAACGCCTGGCCGCCAAAGTTCTGGATGCCGGGGATAGCAGGCAGGGTAGGGTTCGAGAGGAAACCAAGGCACGAGACGAAGAATCTGGCCGAGTACGAGCGGCCAGTCTCGTCGACAAAAATCCATCGACGGGATTCATCGTCAGACCAGCGGGCAGAGACGATGCGGGTGTTGAGCTGGATGTCGCGGCGCAGGTCAAGGCGATCGGCGACAAAGTTGATATAGGCGAGCGTGTCTGGCTGGGCCGAGAAGCGTTCCTTCCAGTGCCATTCGTCGAGCAGCTTCTGGTCAAAGGAGAAGGTATATGAAAGTGACTCAGAATCGAAGCGGGCGCCTGGGTAGCGGTTCCAATACCAAGTGCCGCCTACCGACGGCGCCGAATCCAGCACGCGGATACGCCAGTCGGGGAACTTGGTCCTGATGCTATGGAGGGCGCAGATCCCAGACATCCCAGCGCCTACAATGAGGACATCGTATGTCTCGTCTATTGTGTCGGAAGGCATCTTTTATTGTTTGTGTATGCCTCTAGGGGAGGAAGAGAAGAGTCAGAATAATAGATAGATGTTTTTGACTACAACGATCGTGATTCAGGACTAATTCATGCACGTATAAGTATGCCATGGCGGGCGCTGCTACCTTAAAATCAATCTGTTGTCAACTTGGTGATCGCCCTAGGGGCCGAAACCGGGGATGCAACTGAAAGCATTACCAAAGGCCGCCGCGCCATCTTGGTCTGCTACTGAATTGTGTGACGCCACTGTCATAAAGGCCTAAACGGGTTAGGTGTCGGAGTCGGCGCCGAAACCGATGCCGAGACAGAGCTAACGTGGCCGATCCCGATCGGGCCGCCACGGGGCCCACTTCCGGGGCATCTCCCAAGACTGTTGGTCGCGGACCGAGACCAGCAATCTCAGCATCTTTCCCCGATCGTCAGTACAGGGGGTGTTTGTCTACAACATACGACTTTTTAAAGCTTTAGCAAGCCCAACAGAATCATGATAATGTATGTCACTCGCCCCTAATCTTACTACGATTATCATAAACACAATATTATGGCTTCATTCGATAACAAAGTGGTAGGTATTGTGCTGCTGCTGTCCCGATACCAAGCTAATTACCCTTGTTTCAACCCAAACAGATTGCCATCACAGGCGCGGCTAGTGGTATGGGCCTTGCCACCGCCAAGCTACTCGCATCCCGCGGTGCCTCGCTCTCCTTGGCCGATCTAAATGAGGTTGCGTTGCAGAAGCTTATCTCAACCTTGCCAGGCGGTGTTGTAAAACACCTCGGCGTAGCTGTCGATGTCCGCGACGCAGCCTCCGTTGAGGCGTGGATTGACAAGACTGTCGAAAAGTTTGGTAAACTCGATGGCGCCGTCAACATGGCTGGTGTGCTTGGCCCCTCTCACACTTCTATTTTGGACACTACCGAGAAGGATCTCAACTTTGTCATGTCGGTCAATGTCAACGGCGTTTTCAATTGCCTCAAGCCGCAGATCAAAGCTCTCAAGCAAGGTGGTGCTATCGTGAGTCATATATTAAATTATGTGTTCTACATCTTCTCGAACCGCCTTACTAAACTCGTTTCACCTCAGGTCTCTGCAGCTAGTATCTCTGGCCAGGTGGGTCTCCCTTACAGCTCCATTTACTGTGCCAGTAAGGCTGCTGTCATCTCCCTTTCCACTGCCGCCGCCAAGGAGAATGGTCATCTTCGCATCAACTGTGTTGCTCCCGGTGAGTCCGATACATGCAAGCCTTGGAATGGGGTGGCTTTGGAGCTCGCGGCTAACTTGTGGTGCCTTACATCAGGTGTCGTCTATACCCCAATGTCAGCGGATCACGACCCTAAGCGTGTAGAAAATGGCATGATGGCCAACGCTCAAAGGAAAATTGGCAGTGCCCACGAAGTAGCCTCGGTGATTGCATTTTTGCTGAGTCAGGATGCTAGCTTCGTCACTGGCGCAGTATACAACGTTGATGGCGGATGGATCACTTCGAGCAAGACTTCGGGTCATAGTAAGCTGTGATAGCATAAGCTTAATGTATATATACCTCTGTCGCCTCGTCGTTGCTAAGTATGGATTGGCCTGATGTGAGATTTGAGGCCTAATCCCGCTGTATGTATATAAAGCTGATCTGATGGAAATAGAGCGCAAACAGAGGCGTCTTCTAGGCATTAATGGCTTTCTGGAGGTCAATTGTTAGCTTATATATTCTCAGATGCTAGAGAGCGCTAAGGTAAATCCTACCAGTGTCAATTCCTTATGGAAATCATCCTCATACTCACGACGTATAATCTTCTTTAGATCGTTGACGGCCGAGTACGCTAAGGATACATTATCGTTCTTGTCGATGACAGTAATATCCTGAAAGCCGGCCCTTGAAAGGTGCACGGTTGTAGATAGCCAGCACCGACAATCACGACGGAATCGCTTTTTGAAATGGAGGCCATTGTGATGTGTGCGTATATGTGGTAAATCAAATAGAATGCAATAATATGGGAAAGGGAAATTCGGAGTTTCTTAGAAATCTATTGGCCAGACCAAGACCATCAGTGCGATACGATTCGCAGGTCAATATTTGAGACGAAAGGTCTTATCTTTCAGAGCGGCGTTGAACTCCGTATGAATGGGCACGCATGCGGAGAGTCGTTGGAGAGGCTGATATGGACGGGAATGCATAAGTGGTTTAGTCTGGCCTGACGCTGACGGCCCCGGTGGTCAGCTGGCAAAGACCGACACCGTGCTAGTAGGGATGGTGATCTCGGGGGAACTACCAAGTCTAGATGGCTAAGATAACCTTCAGATAAGCCGATTACCGAAGTACGGGGAGAGCTTCACCTCTATGTCGCATATTATCACGCTATTCTTCTTATCACACGTTTCGACACGAAACGGGGGTCTTCCACTAGCCTCGTAGGGTATTGGCCCACACTTCAGCCGTGGGACCGACATGGTTGCCTTGTCCCTACGCTCCCTGAGCTCTGGGTCCTTTTAACTATTCAGAATCATCACGCTCTACGTCAACCGCGATTAGTGTCAAAACACAGCCGTGTGCTCATCATCGGCGGCGGTACCTGAAAATGACGACACCGCGCGTTGAGAGCAGTTTCACGGTTGCAAGGCCCATGCCGCTGGCCGCGCCAGTGCCTGCAATCTACTGTTGGGCATTTGGAGCAGATCCATATATGAGCAAGCAAATGATGCACTCACGATCTTGCCCTTTAACTAGGACATTCCGAATGCTTGATTTGTGCTCTGATAGAAACTTATGATTACAATCAAAACTAGTATACTTGCCATTTTACGATCAGTACTAGCCTAAGATTGAGTACAAATCGAGGGTTTACCGGGGCGGTCGAAACGCGAACCTTATCGCGCTCTCATTCCCGGCGTCCTCGGGGAACTACGATCCCGAGTGGCTGGAAACACAAGGGCTGGGTTAGACTCAAGTGTCGGACTTCGGACCGCCGGCCGATATGCACACCTGTGACTGATAAGGGTAACAAATCAAAGGTTATTTTTCTTTACCCCGGATTCTCTCTCCGCAAGTAGGGACCTCCTTATTTCCTAAATAGTTTGGACCTGGTGCCTTCACTCGTGCTTTTTGTAAATCTTTATCTCCTAACTCACAATCAACCTTCTTATACCTCGATTTCGCGATACAACTCGACGATGAACACCGACTGCGGAAAGGACCATGGTGTAAAGCAGACCGAGTCTTGTGAGACTGGAGTAATGCTCATGCCCGTAGAGTCAGTGGCCCAAGGCACCATTGTCCAGCCTCAGCAGCTCCAACGCCGACTGAACAACAGACAGATCCAACTCATTGCGATTGGTAAGAATAAATTCTCGTTTATATCCTGCTGTGGCATGTACTGATTCTCTTCTCAATCCAGGCGGGTCAATCGGTACGGGGCTGTTCATTAGTATCGGCAGCGGACTGCACTCAGCAGGACCGGCGGGTCTTCTCCTGGCTTTCATATTCTACTGTTTCTTCGTTGGTCTGGTAAACAATGGAATGGCCGAGATGATGACCCAGCATCCCGTTGCTGGGGGCTTCATCTCTCTCGCTGGCCACTTTGTGGATGACGCCTTTGGCTTCGCCGCGGGATGGAACTTCTTCATTTACGAGGCCCTTGTCATCCCTTTTGAGATTAGTGCCTTGGCCATTGTAGTGCAATATTGGAGCCACGATGTTCCAGTCTGGACTATGTGTCTCGCATGTGTCATTCTCTACACACTCATCAACTGTTTGGTCGTCAACGCATATGGCGAAGCCGAGTTCTGGTTATCCAGTGGCAAGGTCATACTTGTCTTGGCTCTATTCCTTTTCACATTCATCACCATGGTCGGTGGAAATCCTCAGGGCGATGCCTACGGTTTCCGCAATTGGAATCATCCCGGAGCTTTCGAGGTAAGCTTCAGCACTTTCTTTTCGGTGAACAGCTGCGGTCGAAGAAGCATTAGTTGACTTTGTCGTTCAGGAAGCACGTACTAGCGGATCTCTGGGTCGTTTTGAGGGTTTTCTCGCTGCACTCTGGGTTGCTTCGTTTTGCATAGTCGGTCCAGAGTATATTTCCCTTGTCGCCGCCGAGTCGAAGCATCCCCGAAAGTACATCAAAGCCGCATACAAAACCATCTATATCCGCTTTTTCCTGTTCTTCATCGGAAGTGCCATTGCAGTCGGCATCGTACTTCCATCTAACGACAAGACACTCACTGACATCCTAATTGGCAATGGATCAGGTGGCAGTACTGCAGCGGCTTCGCCATACGTGATCGCTATGAAGAACATGGGAGTAGGTGATCCTCGCGCTGAAGAACAAGGACTTCACTGCACGCTCCAGTCGTGGCTGACAACGTTCATACAGATCAACGTTTTTCCACATATCGTCAACGCTCTGCTTATTACATCAATCTTCTCCGCTGGCAATACATACGTTTATTGCGCCTCACGAAGTTTGTATAGTCTGGCGCTTGAAGGCCGGGCACCTGCATTCTTTAAGACCTGTACCAAGCAGGGTGTACCGATCTATGCTCTTGCCTTGACCATGGCGTTTGCATGCCTTGGGTTCCTCCAGCAAAGCAAGCAAGGGGCTCGAGTGCTCAGCGTTTTGGTTAATTTGGTAAGCCAGCAATCTAAGTGCCGTGCTCTGGGAGCATAAGGGGAGTGACTAACATTGAATACCCTAGGTTACTGGTGGGGCTTTCATTAACTATCTGGTCATGTCGATTACTTATGTGTTTTACCACCGAGCCACAAAGGTACAAGGTATAGACCGTAAAAGTCTGCCTTACTATGGATGGGGTCAACCTTACTGTAAGTTCTAGAACCCGTACTAGAATATTTATGGAAGTGCATTAGCCACTAATACACGACACCTGACAGGCGGTTACGCTGCTAGCATGTTTTTCACTCTTGTTATCGGCACGTTTGGATACACTTCATTCCGTCCTTTTAACGTTGAGGCGTTCTTCAGTTGTTACACAATGACCATTCTTTCTATCCTCCTTTACATCTTCTGGAAAGTTGTCAAGAGAACCTCTTTCCATGATCCGAAGGCTGTTGACTTGGTTTGGGAGACTCCACAAGTGGATGCCTACGAAGCTGAAACGACGGAAGAGTCACAAACCTTTTGGGTCGAAATGGGGCGCATGTTCATGTTCCGGAACTTCAGGCGAGCCGACAGGCAATGAAGCAGATTCGTCCGGACTGAGCTCTTCCTTGAAGCTACATATGCAATGGCGAAGTTTGCATTTCTGCTTCCGCTATCTTCTGTACTTAATTGAACACGTTCAAATCGTAGTCTGGAAGTCTTGATCCATATTCATAGCGGTACCAAAGGCAAAACTGGAGCTGCCGAACGAATTTGGTAAAAGTCGATGTTCTTACACTAACTCTGTCGCTGTCTTCGCAGATTGGAGCCTGAGTCCGAGCTTCAGTCTGAGCTTCAGTCTGACTAGGGTGTGGGGAAAAAACGTATCTTGTATGATCATATATCTATTCTAGTAACCAGGAAATAAGCTATGCTTCATAATGCCCACGTCCATAACTCATGAAATTAGCTGGCGGCTACTGCAGAATGTTAATTAGCTCAGGAGAGCACAAAGCTTAAGTGGTTGTAGGGGATTTCTAAAGTGGGGTTAGCCTGCCACTAGATAGCCTTAAGCTACTTATTATATAAGCTATTATAAAAGGCCTTAATAAGTTTCCTTTTCTCTGGCCTAGATTTACCTCTCTAAGTAATTTCCCTTTTAGCTCCTTAAGTTACTCTAGCTTGGATTAGAGGAAGACTTTCTTTATAAGAGTATTAAAGAATGTATATAAGTAATAAAATCTTATAATTAAAGGCTATTAGCCTAATATAGCCAGTATTATCCTTATAATATTAAGTATTTTTAATATCTATTATTATATTATAAAGCTTATTATAATTATCTTTCTTAATAGCTTTTTTAATTATATTAATTACATTATAGCCTTTTATTAAATAGGGTTTATTAAGATTAAATATGTAACGTGTATGATAAGCGAGTGTCACAGATAAGCGAGTGTCACAAAAATCTCAACCTCTTGACTTTAAATCGCTTTAAAACCACCATAAACCATCTAATCAATTAAAACTACTCGCTATACTCTTCTCCTGGGGTCTCAATCACTACCCGACAGGTCCTTGCATTATGCCCGGCCTTGCCGCATACACCGCAACGCCGACCACCCGGGCGCTCCGACCTTCCTCGAGCACCATTTCTAGATGATTCGGCCACTACCTGCGCATCAACATCCATCTGATCAACTACTTGCGATGCTTCCTGTACTGTCATCGCCCCTCCTTTCTGTAGTCTAGTCCTTTTTTGCCCTTCGGCGCCGGCTTAGTATCTTATTTGCTTGTTCAAGATCCTTTAACCTAGCCTCTACTAAGGCTAGCCGATGTAGAGCTGCCTTTGTTGCTTTAGTACTAGACTTTAAAGCTTCAATTATTGACTCTGGGGAGCTGCTTTTATGACTTCTGATTCGCCTTTCGAGGTATTCAGATTGAGATTGAGCCTCAGTTGCTGTCTTTGGGGTCTTTGAAACCCATGGGGTCGAAGGGTTAGCAGCCTCCCCGGGAGGCGTTGGAGTCCGTAGCTGCACATCAAGCTTTGAGATTACATTTTCCGGGTTAAGAGGAGCAAGACCAGCTCCTCTAAAACCTCCCCGGATATTGCTTTCAGTAAAAGTATCTTTAAATGCAGCATAAAAGGCAGAAAAGAACTCGGTCTTAGAAATATGGGTTATAGAGCATCTAATCAGATGCTCTATTTCTCGACCATAAGCCTGTTTTAGCGGCCCAAAGCACCCAACATCAAGGGGTTGGAGTAGGTGAGATGCATGAGCAGGCATACAGAGCGTGATAATCTTGTTCTCCTGGCAATATCTCTCGAAATCGGCCGAGTGGTGGCTTTCGTGACCATCAAGGATCAGAAGACGATACCGAGCATTTAACCGTTTAGTTGTAGATCGATCAAAGTGCTTTAGCCACTCGAGACCCAGCTCGTTATTTGTCCATCCATTTTGGCTCGTTGCAATAACCCAATCGCCTGGGAGGTCGCATTCTCGGTACCAATTCGCAAGGTGATATTGGCCTGCACCAATGATAAACGGCGCGATCGATTGGCCTTCTGCGTTAATCGCCTGGATCACAGTAATCCATTCCCGGTTTCCAGGCTGCACTGATTTTGGTCTTGCTTGCCTTTCTGAACCGGTGACAACCATTCCGGCCATAATAACGCCCATCATAAAGCCAGTCTCATCAAAGTTCCAGATATCATCTGATCGGATACCATACTTCGCGATTGTGTTCTGTACAAGCCTGAACCAGCCACGAATAATAGTCGGATCTTCGCATTTAGCTCTTTGATAGTCATATTTGCGAAATAAACGCGTCTTTAGCTCTGGTTGTCGCTTTATGAAGTTATGAGCCCAGCGCTTGCCAACAGGTGACGCGTCGCGGTCTATAAGCAGAGAATTGGCCATTTCTTCCACAAAACGCAATCGCGAGGGAAATCCTCGCGAATCTAGGTCAAGGACGAATTGAACTATTATCTGTTCCTCTAGATCAGATAGTTTCCGTGAGTTTGGGATGGAATCGCGTCGTGAATGAATGCCATGTTGACGACGATGTAAGGTACGGTAATGGACTTTATAGATAGTTGCAGCGCGTCGGATACTTAATTTGGGGTCATTTTGAAGGGCCTGAAGGGCAAGAAGAATTCTAGCTTCATCTGAGGGTTGTGACATATTTGGTGGTTGAGAAGTATCTGATCAAATGGACATGTTGTAAATTGAGGGATCTTTGTGACACTCGCTTATCTGTGACACTCGCTTATCATACACGTTATAGGCTTCGTCTAATAATAGATATTATAATAATATAGCTATTTTGTCTCTATAAGTATGGCTTCCCTTTTTATTAATTTATTTATCGTAATCTTATACTTCATAAGCTTATATTTTTAATATATCTTGAAGTCTTTTATAACTAGCTCTTCTAGCTTATTAAATTCCTAGTTTATATACTTAGGGTTAATTTATAGCTAGGCTTTATAACCTTTAGCTTATAATTTAATCTCCTAGATTTATAAATTCTAATTATCAAGACTGTATAAGATTATTTAGGCCATTATACTTAAAAAGTTTTTCTTATAAATTATTATATTTAATAATTATTAAAAGAGATGTAAGAAAAAGTAATTAACCTAATTATAAAATAAGAAAAAGAATATATGGATTGGTGATTTCAGAAGGGCTTCGCTTATACCAAATAATCCATGTCCTGTCCTTGAGCCATTCGTTGTCGTTGATGTCTTCGTTTTGATAGCCCAAATCTAGGGCTCACGTCGATACGACCGCCCCAGCCTGTCAACGAGTAGCATGGAAATATAGAACGACGGTGTAAGGTGGAACCATAGGCGCAGAATATAATGAACCGGTCAAGCATGACCGTAGGGAGCCCCTGGAAGAAGTTGCATTTCATCGCTTCTGCGATCTTACGCGTGATGCCGGCCATAGCTCGTGATGCGTCGTTGTGGTTTGTCATTGCCCTTTGAGTATAGTAGAAGAGCATCGCAGTTAAATCGAATACCGGACCGGTGATAAGTACGACCTGGGGAAGAAAGGATCCCAATGATGAGCCGACGTAGGTTTGCGGCAGCACGTCTACAGAGTGCTCTGCGTGTTCTGCAGCACGGCAGCGGTAGAAGATCTTGTTGATGAAGTAGAGAGCCCGTTGAGATAGAACTTGCTATTGAAAGCTATAGTATGTCAGCATTTGATATCTGATATGATAGAAGACGCCTTGTACGTCCATGTCCTCGATTTATACACTGATTGCTTGAGTAATCCGTCTAGTCCTTCAACGATCCTAATTTGAACACCGGGGGCCACCCTAGTTGTATTATAAGAACTATTCCTAGTCCCTTTCTGAATGCCAGGGAGACGTGCGTTGGAATCGTGGCCATATGCCGCAATAACTGTCAACCAAGCTCTTCATAAATAAGGTCTATAACGTTGACCCCTAGCTTTAAGTCTTCAGCGTCATTTTGAAGTAAGCAGAGGGCATTAATCCAAAGATATTGATATCTGAGACGTCTTGTTAAAACGACGGCGTCTTTTATTGTGTTTGGAAGCATGCTGAATACTGTTTGGAGAGAGCCTGGTTTGAGAAGTGCTGTTCGGTTTGCCTTGGTGAGGCGGAAATTTGAAAGGGCGCCCCATACAGAGCTAAGAGCCACATATTTCACAAGGCTTGTCTTTTCTACGGGGCAATTAGTCTCAAGATCGATCAGGTGAAAGAGATGCAGGCCCCGAAATGCCTCGGAAAAGCTTAAATTTGTAGGCATCGCGCATTCTGAGCCATGGGATTGCTCGCACGATGATATCCAACGCAAGATCCTAGCAGTATCCACTACAGGGCCAGTCCAGGGGTGAATGAAATAGCCATCCGCGTTTGAGTCATGTTGGTCACGCTGCGGCTGCATCCGGGAACTGAAGCCGATCCAGGTGTCATTCCGAGCATTAATGGCGCTGAGAGCCCGGCACTTGGCTGGGCCGATATTCCAAGAGAGCTCAATATCTTCGCGCCATAGAGCAGCTATGAAGTCTTCTTCGAAGTGTGAGAGGACAAGGCGACATAATGGACATGTGTTGTTCTTGAGTCGGGAGATAACACCGAGACGATAGCTTCCGGAGAGTAGTCCCAGGTCTAAAGGTATTTGGGAGCAGTATTCGCATAAAGGGGCTGGACGCTACATACTTATGCGTGGTAGTCAAGACCAGTGATAGATATGTTATATGTGTCCTACTCCGATAATGAAATTGTCGCATTTGTTCAGCTTATCATGTGACTTGACGATTTGCCAGATTCTACCTGATTACTCATTTCGGTGATTGGGCAGACTGCGCTACACCCATTGGGAATAGCTTCGTTTACTCTTAGCTTTACCACTATACCCATTTCCAAACCCGTGTTCTAAATATATTCTGGCCTTGCACATCTAAATAGAGAGCAGCGATTACTTTCCTTGCATCGTACCGGCATTTCTCGGAACTCCAAGTTCTCTGAGCGAATTCGTCAGACCGAGCTTTACCCAGTTCTCAATCTCTTTCTCGGTAGCCACGGCGATTACCCCCAACATACCCAAAGAATTCACGCCGGCCTCTTTGTTGACAGCCGCTCTACGACGAGGGATAACCACTATCCAGCGGGACGTGAAAGCCACATTGTGCGGGCACGCCTCTCCATCTGGCACATTCTTTCCGGTACTAGCCTTCCAAGCTTCCGTCGCCTGCTGTAGAAGCTGTAGATAAATCTCGGCCCCTTTCGAAGCTGCGGCGGCACTGTCTTGAAATCTGTGATAAAACCATTCGAATGGTACTTTTGGCTCCTTGGTACTGTTTGAATTCAGAAAGTCGACCGCAAAACCACTGGCGGGAAGAGGCATCAACTGTACATGCTTGTGCAGTCTGCTACACCCGCCATCTTTGCCGCAGTTGAAGAATACAACATAGTCTGTTGTTGCATTCTTCAAGGACGCCAAAGTGCCCCATGCAGCTTCAAAGTCGCTCTGGTTCAGAGGCTCATATTGCCTGCGATACCCATCGCGAGTGAGCATCATGAGGTGAGGTCGTGAGAAGCAAAATTTGTTGGCGATAAGAAAGTGAGTGCTACTCTCACTGTCGCCCATCTCGAAGCCATTTGTATCGATATCGCTACCAGGGAGGAGCTGTTTACTATTCGATAAGCCGTTTCCGGATGCAGATGACTGTTCTGGTGTTGATAAGGTTGGCTTCTTGATAAGAGCTTTGGTGAGAACAAAATGGAACTAGATGCCAATTGTGTCAATGTTCACGGCTTCTATGTTCAGTATTAGCTTTGGCATAAGAAGCGAACCTTCAGGTCTCCATCCGTATGCTCAACAACCTTCTGGCTTTCATCGTAGAGAACAAGCCCTGACTTAGTCAAGACATCAAATGTGGATAACAGAGCCGATCCATCAATGGTTGGTGCAGGGCGGTCGTATGTCATGGTGTCAGTGCTGTTTGTTTGTTTGTTTGTTTGTTTGTATATTTTTCGTCTGGGTGGCTGTAACGAAGCCAGATCTCCTACTGGAGCAAAAGACGTGCTGAGCTAGCTAGGTACAGGGAAACCCCGCTTCCTTCACCATCCAGCATACCAATGGCACAAAAGGTGCTGTATTTCTCAAGCCCGTCACCCGTCAGCGGGTTCGGGGGCAATCTACTGTCGAGCTTTTTCCACCGACCAGAATTCTCTCACGCATCACTACATCTGCTGACGCAGTCCACAATCTCCAGTAACCAAGTTGTAGCTCGTAGTCGACTGTCGTGGCGGCAGGGAAAAACCTTGGGAAGGAATCAGAGGCCGGCGGTGCGGCTTGCCTTCAAAGGGGAAAAACCCATCGCAATCGGCGTCGTTGATCGGGAGGATGTCGCTACCGATGCCACGGGCACCGTCCTCCGATATCTAAGGCGTTCTGGTTCTGAGGTGCCGCCATTAGATCCGACAAAGGTGTTGTCAGAGAAGGTGAACTCTCCAAAATTCCTTCTCTGAAAACTGCTGTTAGGGAGCCGATGGCGTCCCCGCAGTATTGTGTGGCCGAGTAGCCCGTAGAAAATCCCGCTCCTAACAGTGCACTAACAGTGCGTGCCAAGAAAGAATTTTTACAGGGGAGAGTTGTGGTGTCAGTGCTGGAGCAGATTGGATAACGGTTTTAGGGTGAGTTGTTTTTGTGCGAGATGAAAACGAAGCATATTGGGGAAAATGAGATTATATGCTTACGAAATGACTAATCTACCTAAGACACTACTACGGTTTTGCTACAGGTGGTCTTTTCTTCACTGCCACAATCGATAAATTGTCGGTGTGCAACAGCGCTTTAGGGTACAGTCATACAACGTAATGAATTATGCAATATTGCCATTTGTCATTCTGTACTCCCCAGCCAACAACCTGTGTTTCTACCACGAAAGTGATCAGATTGCATAACATGTCCAGAATTAAATTTAGTTTGAAAGAAATGTTCGGCTTCTGCGAAAATGGCTGGGATGAGCTATACAAGTCTGATTGAACTTTTTAGCCAGATGGTTTGGCACCGTCGCCCTTTTCTCCTGTTTCAGCAGCATCAGATGGTCCAGAAACCATTGGCTCTGCCGCCTGATTACTCCCGTCGTCGCTCGAGTGTGCTTCTTCAAATACTCTATCATCATACGCACGAAACATCAGCCAGAAAGTAGGCGCCGTAGCAATCATTGTTACAGACAAACCCGTGTAGAGATAAAGAATCTGAGGATCCTTTGACAATGGTGAAAATGCCATTCCAAGCGCAGAGCCAGCGCCTGAACTCAGCTGGGCCATTGCTTGTACCAAGCTGCGCATGTTCCTCGGTGCCTCAGAATAGCTGTACTCGGCAAGAGTTGTAAAACCCAGAATCTCGCCGACTCCGAGAAGGAAGTAGACGGGCGACTGAATCCAGACACTCACGTCGTTCGGAGACTTTTCACACTGCAAGGGCTTATCGTAGCAAGGCCCTTTGGTGTAGATGAGTTTTTGAACTCCAGCAGCATATGCCATTGCGGTACTCATCATGATGAAAGCCCATGTAATGCGCGCAATGGGGCCAAAAGCGAATCCCCGACCGCGGACAATGGGATAAACAAATCTCTGCATGACTGGTCCCAGTAGCACGCAAGCGATAGAGTTTAGAGCTTGAATAGTATCGTTGGGAATGCCACCGAGCCTCATCTGTCCTGCTTGTGAGACAAGATTGTTTGTGATCTGATTCATGCATAGATGGAATGGCACAAAACAGGCCCTAATACCGGTTAGCATAGGGATTCAAGAAACCCATCAAGGGAAGGAGAACTCACATTACCTTGCAGGCCTGCAGACCTCTCTTAATCTCAAAAACAAATCTATCATCCCATTCGACTTGGCGGCCAAACTTCTCCGACTGGTAAACTGGTGTAGCAGCTTCCCAGTTGAACTTGTGTCTTCCCGCACACACGATAACTCGGGAAGCGCGGGGAAGGATATTTGCTTGAGGCTTTTGTTTGACTTGTTTTATTTAGAGAGCAGTGCCAGCTCAGAGTAGGGGAAAACGCACCAAGCGACTTGTGAAAGATTAGAAGTAAAGGTACCAGTGTCCAGGTCGCGCAAAGAGGTAGCAAATAAGCAGCCCAAAACCCCACTAGCTTCTCCAGATAGGTGGATGCGACAAGTGACAAACTTGCAATGTTCGTGAACCTGCAGCAAAATTGTCAATTCTGTGTCTTCCAATTGTCGCAGAATTTCCTACCAGTACGATACATTGTAGATATACTGAAGTGTAAGCGCCCGGTCTGCAATAACGCGCTCCCCTTTCTTGGTGGTAATTACTTGAGGAGCAGTTTCCGCGTATTGGTCACCTATGAATGGGGAAGCAGTAGCCTTTACACCAGCAGTGCCAATTCCAAGGATAATCATCGCGAACCCCAGTCCCACCACCTTAGTGATCTGGGAGTGGCTAAAGGCTGGGAGCGACGTAACAAAGATGATCAAACATCCACAAAAGTTCAAGCTGCAGTCGCCTCTCAGTACTGATCGGTTTTAACCTTTAAAGGATGCGAACTTACAAGTAGCTCAAACAGAGCGTTTTATGACGCCCCAGCCATGTGTCCGAAATGATAGCCCAAACAGTCGGGAGAAGAAAACTCAAGAAGAGAAATGCACTCGTAATGTTTGTAGCCGTTGCCTGCCCCAGCCCCAAAGCGCCGGGAACAGCGACGCTATCAACGGGATTCTGTATGTAGTTCTCTGCATGGAATGTAAGCTAACGATAATAGAGTATACAAAAGTCAAACTGTATTGGTGGCACCTACGCCATGGCGTTGTTACGGCATAGAAGGTAAATCTCTCTGTAGCATTAGCGATGAGTGCGACCCAAACAGCTAACGAAACTGAATCTACAACGTGCCGCAGCTCTTTGATCTCCTCTTCTGTAGCGTCCCGCCTTTCGTGCTCAGGATGTTGAGTCACCATAATGAGTCCGTCAACGGGGAAAAGTACTAGAGGCTATATGGATGCTCTGTCTGAAAAACTGTAAAATAATTCAAGAACCTCGAGAATGCTGTGATTCTTGGGTGAATGGTCCTGCTCCCAACTCCAATCTACACTTAAAACACGGAGAAGTATCGACAAAGGGATTGCTGCACAAAGCGCGGGGTGCAAGGTAACCCTGACGCCCTGTTCATATTACGTACTGGGTTTGAAGACGTTATGTTTCTGTGTTGGTTGGTTCGGATCACCATACACATCTGGTAGTCGTTTTACAGGCACTTTTGAAGGTCACTAGCTCGAACCAACTGCAGATGTTACGTGGAAACGCGTGTTGGGGCTATGCCTGCATGTGAAGCGGCGCATTCAGGATCTGATTGGAACTCTACTCATGTTTATCCTGGATGCGAATGTTACTGAGCAAATTATGCAATGGGCGATGACCCAAGCCCACCAAAGAAAAGGTACTGTGAATTATGACCGGAGCAAGCTTATCCTGCGATTACTCCAGGGTCTTCGTGCGCCGACAGTTGGCACCCACTATTGAACACCATCACGTCAGATTCTACCCCAGCACGACCACTTGCCCTTCTTGGAAGGACATATTACGAGAGTCGTTCTCTCTTTTCGCCTCAACAGTAGTCATTAGCTTCCGTAAGCCAACCGATCGTGCATCACGTCCCCAAACAGCCTCTACAATATTCATGCAGTGATTAGTAGCTGTGAATGGAATAATTCAGAGCTTGCGGATTGGAGGGAGCAGCCCGTGATTGACCAGTGGTGCAGTCTCTTTTCAGTGAAGCAACCAAGCATAAATTGACCACCAGCGTTCACAGTCGCTGTATGTCTCTTGGTGGCATAAAGCAAGCGGTGAACAAACCGACAGAAACCAGTTCTAATTGGAAAAGCACCTGCAATAACTCACAATGGCAACCAATGTACCTATGAAGTACGATATGTTGAGGTATCCACCGCGCGCACTGCCGTACAGAGTTCGCATTAACGGGCAATACAGGCGGCTGCGAGTAGCTGACTACATCACTCTTTCCAATGGTGAGTAACTCGACAGCCTCTAACAGATAATCAGGAATTATGAAGCTTACCTGGCTTCTCTAACAATCTAGGTTTTTGCGGAGGTAAAGCATTCCTCATAGCCATATGGTACTGGGTAATTAACTCGTGTAAATAGTTCTCGCCATTTTCTGTGCGATACAGAAATCACTTTTGGCGGCGCACTTGCTTATTTTTCTCGGCTATGAGTTTGATCGCTTCGATGGAATAGTTGCAAGGGCCAGGAATGAATGTTCCGAAATGGGCAAACAATTGGATAGCTTCTGTGATTTGGTGAGTAACCTTTTGTTTGTCCTGGCGAGGCATTCCTGAACTTACTATTCGTGTTCAGGTCTCCTTTTGCGTGGCGCCGGCAGTCATGATCTATTGCGCTGGTTTTGATACCGTGGTGGATCAGCTAGCTTTGGCTCTTTTTGTCTGTTCAGGCGTTGCACGCCTCTCAAGATTCAACATCGCCGCGCACTTGGTGCCCAAGAGCGATCAGGGGAAAGCGATGTACCATGAGGGCCTTCCTACAGCATATGCTGCTCTTCTCATTTCTACAGCAGTTGCTGTTGCAGAGTGGACAGGCTATTTGACAAACTTAGCTTCTGGCTCTCATTACCCAGTCATTATTGTTGTGCTCATTTTCAGTGCCGCGATGGTTAGCAAGCGGCTGCACTTATACATTGATGGAGCCTATAGTATCCCGGCTGTAAGCATGTTGGTTTTCGCAGGATGCTGGTCGCACTCACCGATGCCAATCAGGACTGTGCTATGGTGAGAGATCGATCTTGAATCATGATACGGTTTTAGTAATACGATCCGGTGTCGGTAGACAATCTGGAGAAAGGTGGCGAAATGCAAGAAAAGAGGACAGAAGATGTGATTCAGGGCAAATTGTATGCTGCGAATGCTAAGCGATGAAGATTGAATGGGAAGCTGAGTGAGGGGTCAAGGCAAACAGACGGGTGCTGACTATGTACAAGGCAAAAGGTTAGGGTTATTAAGAGGCTGACAGAGGAAGTACACCAATAGAAAATGTGTGAAACATTCTCGTGAAACATAAAACTCTCCAGATTCCACCAACAGTGCAGCCCCAACATTTATTCTCCCGCTCTTTGTTACCACTACTCCTTTCCCAGACCGCTCTTCATTCTCAAATCTCCGCTATCATGTCTCTTCGGCCCTACTTGGAAGCTGCCTACAGAGAGGTTCGTTTGTCTACGGGAACCGCACTCAATCCGCTGCAGAAGCTAGATTGCCACCTCAAAAAAGGTCAAGACAACTTGATCCTGGTTTACGGTGGCTCTTTCAACCCCCCGCACCGTGGACATCTGGAGGTCCTGCTGTCAGCACTGCACCCTGTGGTCAACGCCGTCGCCGTGGTGGTTCTCCCCAGCGAGGATTTCCACCTACGACACAAATTGACAAATAGCCACCCAGAGTTCTTCATGAGTCGGAAGACGAGAGCTGCACTTTGGGCCGAGATGCCCCAGGTGCCTAAAAATAAAGTCTGGATATGGTCAGAGACATGGTATCCATTTTTCACATTTATGGAAGCGGCGCAGCGGCTTTGCGAAGCGGATGGTTACAAGATTGTGTTTTCGCACCTCATTGGGCCGGATAACCTCAACAGAGCCGATGCTCTTAACAATTTGCCCTACAGGTTGCCGCGAATACTTGTTACCAATAAAGCACGGCATGTACCCTCTCAATTCTTGCCAAACGGACAGCCAACGAAATGGAAGGGCTTTGGGGAATGGCTTCCGCAAAGAATGACATGTAATGACCAAAGTAGGTAAACTGAGTAAACTTCCTCTCTTATTGCTCGAGCTTTCTGACAATTTCAGATGGGCAACTTGAAGAAGCAGCGGAGGAGGCTACCCTATGGACCTGTCGAGGTACTGATAGCCTCGGCCACCAGACAATGGGTTACTATTTGGATTTCGCAAAGAGACCAACTGGGTCTGACATTAACTCAACAGCCATGAGGCGAGACCTCCTCGAAAGACACTTATTGGACGAAGAGATCCTGGGCCGACTCAGCACCGCTGACCTTCTAAGCATCCTGGAGCCGGTATTGCGTGGAGATTAGACTCATTGATAGAACAACCCAAGCAACGCTACTCATTATGTCAGATTGCTCGAATAGTAACCGTGTTTAGTCAAAGATTTCAAATGCACGTAATACCTACATTACTTCCTTAAAAGCTTCTTTGTCACATCTTTTAACGTAAGCTCGATTTGGTTACACGAGCCGCACATCCACCTGCCACAAACGGAGATGACATCGCAACTGGGGGAAGTGGCTGACAGACCCCAGATGAAAGGTCCGAAAGCTTAGTTGGGAAAGACATTGTTATAGTCTTGTACCGATACTGACTCAACCAACAGGTGCCCTGCCAGCGTACGGCACAACCTAGAAGAGTCATGGTGGCTGTTGGCTTACACAAAGAACTGCGTAACAAGAGGCTAACTGGTTGGCGTAATGAAGGAAGACGAGACGAAAGTGCTTGCTTGGGGAGATTGGTCGCCTGCGAATCTTAGGTGTTCATATTCTTGGCAAAGTTCAAGTGATCGATGAATGATGCCCCTGTACCCAGCAGTCAGATCAAGCACTCGGTTACAGGTATATATTGAGATCTCTCTATTTGATTGACGTTTGAAGTTTGCAATCTTAACAAAAGCGTTATTGAATACTTCATATCCACCTTTTACACCAGAAAGCATGGCAGTATTGAATGGTTACTTCAGACCCAAAGTGGCCTTTGTCACTGGTCAGTAATATACACATTGCGAGTAGTTGTCCAGCTATCTAACATGCGAGACAGGAATCACCGGTCAAGATGGCTCGTATCTTTCTGAACTGCTGCTGGAAAAGGGATACGAAGTTCATGGCCTGGTACGATCGACTGCTTCCAGACGCGAAGCTCTAAGCAAGCCACTCCGGCCTGGCTTGACCATGCACCTTGGCGATATGTCCGACTTGGGTCGTCTCGTCCAGATTTTGGGCGGCATCAAGCCCGATGAGATTTACCATCTTGCTGCTGAGTCCCACGTGGCTGTCTCATTTGACACTCCACTACAGACTAGTGACACCAATGCTATGGGAACACTTCGACTGCTTGAAGCCATGCGAATGCTGGGCTTAGACAAGTCGACAAAATTTTATAATGTAACGTTCCTTTATCTCGCATCAGACAATACGAAAAGGCTAACATATTCGTGCAGGCTTGTTCATCCGAAGTGTTTGGGTCGGACATGCCCGCTCCACAAACAGAGGAGACCTCCTTCCACCCGGTATCACCATATGCTGTTACCAAGTTGTTCCAATACTGGACTACTGTCAATTTTCGAGAGGCATACGGCTTCCATGCCTCGAATGGTATTCTCTTCAACCATGAATCACCGAGACGGGGTACCACTTTCGTCACCCGAAAGATCACTACTCAAGTAGCTTTAATTGCCTGCGGAAAGTTAGACTTCTTCTCCCTAGGGAATCTGGACGCGGTTCGAGATTGGGGCCATGCAAAAGATTACATGCAAGGCGTGTATCTGATGCTGCAACAGCCAGTCGGAGGCGATTATGTTCTTTCGAGTGGAAAATCCTACAGCGTTCGCGACTTTGTCGAGGCAGCCTTCAAGGTCATCGGAGTCAACATCGAGTAAGTTCTTCTTCACTATCATACGATCGAAGTGGCTGACATATCAACCAGATGGACTGGAACCGGTCTAGACGAGGTCGGCATTGACTCAGCTAGCGGAAAGATTCGCGTTAAAGTGAACCCCAAGTTCTACCGACCACTTGATAACCAGAACTTGCTAGGCTCAGCAGCCAAGGCGAAGAAAGTGCTCGGATGGAAGCCAACATACAGCTTCGAAGCGTTGGTTGAAGAAATGGTACTTTGCGATGTTGAGGCCGTTAACACAGGTCGTATCTTCTCCAACAGCTATTTGGACTGGGTAGTTGGCAATGCGGAAAGCGGAAATGGGGTCGTGAAGCACAGTCCTTCCAAGTCGGTTGGTGAGGCTCACAGCGTCACTACGAATTCGGATGGGCCTGAGAAGATCAGCCTGGCGGACGTTGAGGGACTGGATGCGGAGGTTACAACTCAGGGTTAACCATTTCGTCAATGCTTCTAAAGCATTAGTCCTTCATTCTAAATTTCTTTATCTGATATCTCCATGACGTAGTTCAAACCAACACATATGACCATATTCTATTCCTTCGTAATTGCTGTTCGGTTGTTCCATATCGTGCCAAGCGACAGCGGAGTGATACAGGTACCTAACTGTAAAGTTAAGCCCTTCAATCAGCACTAAACGTAGATCAGCCTGGAGTCACCGCCACCTATACACCCATTTTCTGATCTAGCATTGACGTTTCTCAGCCTCATTATACTCAAAAGGTGTCAGAAATGGCGGAAGTTATCTTTTCTGCATCATTGACTGTGTCTTTGCCCTCGAAACTGGTTAGTTCTGATTTGGTATTTGTGGTTACGCGTCATAATTCTCTCTTTCCCCCGCGGTGACACAAACGTGCCATATTACCGTTTGGAGACTAGCCTTCTATGTTGTGATTAATCTGTACAACCAAGCTGACGTTTGAGCCGCGCCGCACTCCTTATGGGGAAGGTACCTTTTGTCTGATCGTCCATGAAAATGAGGTGACGTTGGGGGTTGAGACACCCCAGTCAGTAACCCCAATGCGACAACTTAGGATAGGGCTTTTGAATTTCGTAATTACTCATATTTTGCTCCAGACGTTGTTGGTTGTGAAGTGAGCAGTAATATTCTGCTTGACCAATGCATCGGATGTCTCCAAGTTTCACCGCCATTCAAATCTGACTAACAATGCAGATCATGGTAAACAAGGCAGCTCTTCTTACGGAAGGTGTCATAGGAAACCGAAACACGTTATTACGAGACAAAGATTTGACAAATCCCTTACAACCGCGCTGGGATCAAACCATGACGTCTAATACAGCCACGTTGCCATGCAAAGGTCAGAATGTGAATTTCACTTACGGATAAAACGAGGGACAAGAATTCATGTTAATAAACAATAACAAAGACGAAACAGCACTATTTCGCAATCCTTCCCCCATTGCCAATTTCCTTTCGTAGCCAAAGGATTCAGTACCTGCGGCCGATATGGGAAGTCAGTTAACACCTGAGATGGATGGATTGTTTTTCTCCGAGACCTTTTCGGTCAAGGCTCTCGGTAGTGAATGTAAGCTGCCCTGCGAGCTTCCACCAGTCATGAATATTTTACGCTGACACGTTACCTTTCTTCTTTGCTAGCTGCCTTGAAAGCCAAATGCCATTGGAGATTCTCACCCCCTCTCTCCTCTAAGAATGTAAACGGAAATGCTCCTCCGCACTCCAAATCTATTGATCTCGTTCTGAATCTCACATCCTCGGAAAAGGCCGAGACGAATGGTCACGCGAGTAAAGGAACGGACGATCTAGCTGACTGTACTGAAACGCCATTGGGAACTATTATCAACAAATGTCTGACATCAAAGCCGCCTTGCTCCGATGGTAGCAGACCGAACCACGCCATCGAGGCACTGATCAAGGTCTTGATGGTTCCACATGATGGCTATCTCTGTCGACGTGACATTCTGCAGTTGAGAATGGTACATTCTGACTGTATCGAATCCGTCGTTCCCTTCCCAGTAGAGGAAAAGCGTTATCCCGCGTCACTTCAAACAAAAGCCAATCTGCTTTCTCTTTTACGGTCCTCTCCCGGAGCTTTGATCTGCAAACGATCCATCCAATCGGCTCATGGCCTCGAGGCATTTGACCTTCTCGATCGGGAAGTGAACGAGAGGCTTTCTTTTGACTGGATACTCCCAAACAAACCTTCAGCATTGACCGTGGCAGTGGTTGGCGGTCGCCCTCTGTTCGATAGCACAACAGGGGGGTATGGTTCAGAGGGACCCTTCGACGCGGCTAGAGCGCTTGGAATAGCCGTCATCGTCCTTGATCGCCCTGGCCATTTCATGGAGGGCCCAAGATACAGTCATCTGCAGGGTTCAAATCCATACCACGAAATCCACATATGGATCCATAATGTGGATCCATATCCATTCCATTCCATTCCACGTGGGCTTCAGCATTTCCATATCCACGCCACGAAGCCCCTTCCACATGTTCCACATGTGGAAATCGTGGAATATTTTAGGTGGGGTTCGAAAATACCTTGATTTCCTTGTGAAATCCCGCATATCCTAAGTACTTTCTATCACCCACAACAACACAACATCGATTTGCCACCCCATTTTCCTCCGTACACAATGAGTCCATTCTGGGGGCTTCACTGTTACTCGCGTTACTACCCCAAATCGAAATGGCCACTCCCCATCCTACCAAGTCAACCACATCCGTTCCAGAACGAACAGAAGAGGACAATCAACGGCTCTTTCAGCTCTACAAAAGCTGGATCTTGACGGAGAGAGACGGCAAGGCGCGTCTATAGGTATATCGGTTCGGCTACGAATATCCAGCATAACAAGAAACAGGAACGTCGGTGGGTGTGTTGCCTTTGCGTCAAGCAACGGCGGATTTTAATGGACCAATGACAAAAACATTGACGTCACCGAGGGCGGGCGGGACCCATTAATTACCATTGTTGGACGAAGTAGGTTTCCATTCCACGAATTCCACAATATGGATCCATTTCCATAATGGATCCATTTCCACCCATTCCACATCGAAATTATTAGTCAGCATCCATATCCACGCCATATTCACAAATGTGTCGTGGAGTGTCGTGGATTTGAACCCTGGTCATCTGCGAGGCGACTTTATTGCTGTCGATATGGCCAGTGACGACAGTCTACCTCAAAGGCTCACCGCAGCTGTGAAGAGCCGCAAAATAGATGGCATCATCACCTTTTCAGATGAGTATGTCATCGCAACTGCAAAGGCAGCTGAAATGTTGAATCTTGAAACTGAGCCCGTCGAGTCTATAATCACTGCTCACTACAAGGACGCGACCCGCAAGGTTCTCAACACTCCCAATATGCAGTCTTTTCGGTTGGAGAGCGCCACGGACTTGGATAATGAAGAGATTTCTAAGACGTTGGAAACCTTGAAGTACCCTCTGGTGATAAAGCCATGCCGTGGTGGCGCCTCTCGAGGTGTCAAAAGAGTTCAGAATCACCACAGACTCCGAGAAGCAATCGACCAACTCGAAAAAGATGGTCTCACAAAATACGGGATCCTTCTCGAAACTTACATAAGTGGGCCAGAGATAGATGCCAACATTGCTCTCTGGGATGGTGAGCTTATGTTCGCAGAGATCACCGATGATTTCCCCTGCACAGCTGATGCCAGCGACGCCACTATTGCGGACAGCTTTGGGGAGACTGTCATGGTGTCACCAACACTATTGTGCCAGAAGGAGCAGAAACTGGTGAAGTCGTCTCTGCATCAAACACTGCTCAAACTTGGTTTCCGAAATGGGGTCTTCCACGTTGAAGCTAGAGTCCAGAATTCAAGCATGCAATACCAGGAAATTGACGGTCTTGTTGATTTGGCCGATACAGACATCCCGTCACCAAGCGACCCTGAGGTGTATCTTATTGAGGTCAATGCACGCCCTCCTGGCTTAGACTGCGCATTCTCAACCCTTCACGCTTACGGGGTAGATCTTTGCGCGCTACAGCTCCTCCAATCCATAAGGGATGGCGATCGTTTCAAAGCGATGTGTAAGCCTTTCTTATCCGAAACACAGTACTGGAGCGCGAACTGCCTGATCCCAATTCACCGTCATAACGTACTGGTACCGGAAGGGTTCTCTGACAAAGTCCTAGAGAGAATGCCAGACGTTGCTCCATTAGTTTATAGGTCAGAGCTGTTTAGACAGCCTGGCACTCTCGTATCACCACCGTTGGGTGTCGAGTTTCTGGCTTATTTCTTAGTGCAGTCTAGGACTGATCGACGAAAGGTGCTGCAGACCTATCATCGCCTCATACAAACTTGTAGAGATGTTTTAGATGAGGTGTGAGAACATAAGTTAGATATAGCCATTAAGTCAGCATTCGAATGCAATCCCACTGATTTACCTTCCGATTCGCATGTAGCAGTTGGTGAAAGCTAGTCATTTGCATGATCTCCCTCAGCTAAGCATGACTCAACGTCCGATCATGCCAGCAGGACTTGATGAAGCATGATTCGAAACATAATTTGACGCACCGATCAATCAGCCGATCATGACGCAATAACAAGGGCGTAAGCTCGGCCATTGCCTCATCGGAACGAATATCCTCTTCGAGGTTAGGTTGCTCGGAACTTTTGTGCGGACAGTTCTTCCAAGCCGGGTCGGGCCGCATATAATCCTTTCAAGTATTCAATCAAATAAGGTTATATATGGCGACAGTTTGTAAATAACACAAAAATCAAGCCTGTGTTGGCCTTTATGCACCGGAATACACACCCGGCATGCTCACTCGACCTGTGTGGCAGCCTAATCGGCTCCCAGCAATTATCAGCCAGGTTGCGCAAGCTGTGTAACATAATAAAGGACACGACCAACCAGTTGAATTGAGGTCTTTCCGATTGTTACGAAACCGACTCCGGTCCAGTCGATCCTGCTTATGGCGTATGCGGTGTGCTATGGGGGCTAAACGAGAATCACTCTGAAAACCCCTGCCAAATTCCACGCGAGGGGCGTTCTCGATCTGCTAGAGTTGCCTTCTTGGTGGAGAGCCAGTGGGTTAGCAAGTAATTTGGGTCGGAACTTTTGAAAATGCCCGTAAGCTGCGGTAAAACGCCTTAACGTTGCATTTGTTATCAATTCAGCAAGGAAATGATGCTCACGTGCTTTGTTACTGTTTCGAGGCACAGCGGAATGCACAAATGTGTTCAAAAGCTAGTATTATTATACCAAATGTCTTCTGTCTTCCAGCTGCAGTCGATCGAAGAGCTTGTGAAATTCTGTGTGCACTATGTCGGTTGCATCTCAATCAGGTGCAACCATGAATGTTGTATTCACTACCAACCCGTCTTCAACTCCTGCATCTTTGGGCGTCAATGCCAACGCTAGCGATCTGGAATGCCAAGGGGTCACGGACCCAAGGGCTAAGAAACGCCTGCAAAATAGGGTAGCCCAGCGAAGTTACCGTAAGGCTGACCCCGCCGTGATAGGCTTGGCTTGCAATAATTACTAACGAGCTGGAACTTAGGACGTCGTGTCAAGTCCCGCATTGCCGACCTACAAAAGAAGGTGGCTCAGTATGAAGATGCAAATTCATCGAAAGAAGGTCCAGAGACTGGAGAGCAACCTCGTGCTCATCGAGATTCTTTGCAGCAACGGATATCGTATACATCACCTGAAACAACCAACCGGGGATCGACTCAGGGCTTGCCTGAAATTCTTGCCTCCCGGTCAACCTGCGAAAAGACCCAAGAGAGTTCCACTCACAGCAATTCAAATTATACCCTCTCCCCAGCAAGTTCTCTCGCTCCTAGGAATCAGGTCTCAGGCCCCCCTGTGGCAAAAGCAGGAAGGTCTTATCAGGAGGTTGGATCAGGCCGCGAGACGCAGCAAAGTCGCCGTTCAAGCTTCGTAACCGAACCTCATAAAGCTAATGGAGACCTCCGTCAAGCGCATTTTGACGATATGACCGTGAACCAGAACACCAGCTCAGCCATATTGCAGTCCTTCCCTACATCAACCTTTGATACGGCTGCCTCTCATCCCCCATTCATCACTGATGACCTTGAAGAAGAATTAGATCTTGGATGGATGATAGCAGACACGGAGGTGGAGGGACGAAAGTCATGCTCATGCGATAAATCAGCAGACCAAAACCCAAGACCCTCTTCAACTAACTCCAATTCACTAAAAAACCAATCATCCACCGCAAGACTACCGAGCTACGCCCCATCTTCAAGATCACCAACAACCGCGCCCAGAGAATCACTGAACGCAAGATTCCAGAACATCATGGAATGCGTCGGCGCAATGGGTTTCGAAAGCTTTGACGATCTAGTCACTTCATACTATGCCGATGAGTTTGAAGAAGCGTCCAAGCTCTTCCATGAGCAGCGATTCAGCAGGATCAGAAGACTTCCTGGAGTATTCGCGGAGATTCTGGAAGGTGCAAGAAGATGGGAGCCTTCAGAGCGCCGTGGTCTCGGTGAAGAGGTTCTCAAGGAGGCTGAAGCGGTTCTAATGCTTGAGAATAGCGAAGCCTGGCAATCATTACAGCCAATCACTGATGCGGCCATGACCAAGGACAATATCTCTACGGAGCAGGTATATCAGAATATCAGTACAGTCCTACCTATGGAGGTAAGCACATATGCATCCACCCATGATTCCCTTGGACTATATATAAATAAAAAAACTAACAATAAGACGCCTTAGATGCCCAATCTTTGGACCTTGTTAATGGCCCTTGTAGCATCCGATTGTCCGGCATGGCAGCGAGATTGTTCTGGCACAGCTCTGGCAATCACTGCACTATTGCATTTCACAGGTCGGATACCAAAAGCTAAAATGCTAGAACTGATAGGTCTTTGCATTTCATAAATCTAGAGATTATTGAGCCATTGATGGTTTCATAAAATTTGGGTTAGTAGCAAAAATGAGACGCCAGTCCAGAATGCGGTTGTGCTGTACACAGCTGGACAAGATACAAGACAGAATCTACTTAGACCTAGGGCTTGAGGTCCACCAGCCGCCTGAACGATATCAGCAGCCCCCTTGATATGCTGTGAAGCCATGGAAATGTTACCTAGCACGATCTAAGTTCTGTTAAGTAATGTCTCAGAGTCGAGTACGTAAGGTGGAACTAACTTCATGGAATGCAAGTACCAACGCACTAGCAACCGATCGTAGATGAAGTATTTCTGGCTGCGTGGAAATATCCATGCGAAGATTTTCTAGATGTTGAAGCTTGTAACGTACACGATAAGCGGGCGGCACAGACAAGCGAGCGGCACAAAAATCTTAACCTTTACAAGATAAATCGCAATTAAAACATAACAGGTTATCTAATCAATTAAAATTAAGTACTATATTAATTCTCAGTGGCCTGAATACCTTCCTGACAGGTTCTTGCATTATGACCGGTCTTGCCGCATACACCACAGCGCCGAACACCCGGTCCAACAGACCTTCCTTGACCACCACTTCTCGATGATTCGGCCACTACCTGCGTATTCACATCTATCTGATCAATTGAATCCTGGCCATTCCCTATAATCATATTCCCTCTTCTCTGTAGGCGTGTTCTTTTTGCCCTATGCCGCCGGCTAAGCATATCATTTGCCTGACGAAGTTCCCGGATCTCAGCCTCTTGTAAGACTATCTTATGTAGAAGAATGCTCTGTCCTTTCTCAAAATACTTCACGGCTTCAATTATTGACTCAGGGGAGCTGCTTTTATGATTTCTGATCCTTCCTTGCAGATACTTAGAGTAAGATTGGGTCTCTAGTATTGTCTTTGGGGTCCTTGAAGTCTAAGGGGTCGAAGGTTCAATAACCTCCTGGGGAGGCGTCGGGGTCCGCAGTTGCACATCAAGCTTTGAGATAATATATTCTAGGTCAAAGGGAGCAAGCCCGGCTCCTTTAAAACCTCCCTTAATATTTTTCTTAGTTATAGTGGCTTAGAAGGCAACATAAAACGCCAGGAAGAAGTCAGTCTTAGAAATATAGGTTATAGACCTTCTAATTAGTCGCTCTATTTCTTAACCATATGCCCTTTTTAGCGGCCCAAAGCAGCTAATATCAAGAGGCTAAAGCAGGTGCAATAAATAGGGCGGCATACAAAGTGTAATAATATTATTCTCCTTATAATATATCTAGAAATCGGCTAACCGATGACTTCCATGACTATTAAGGATTAAGAGACGATAGGGACCAGTTAATCGGTTAGTTATAGCCCGATTAAAGTGTTTTAGCTACTCGAGGCCTGTCTCGTTATCTGTCTAGCCATTTTCGGTTATGGCGATAACCCAGGTGGCCAGGAGGTTGCTTTCTTTATACCAGTTCTAGAGGTAATATTAGCCTACAACCACGATAAATAGATTAATTGCCTAACCTTCTGCATTAATCGCTTAAATTACTGTAGTCTATTCCCGATTTCCAGGCTAGACCGATTTTAGGTTTCTACGCCTTTCTAAGCTAGTAATAACTATACCGCTTAATATCTTACCTATTATAAAGCCAGTCTCATTAAAGTTCCAGATATTATCTAATCGGATGCCATACTTTGCAATTATATTCTCTATAAGCCTAAACCAATTGCAAATAGTAGTTAGATCTTCGCATTAGGCCCTGCAATAGTCATATTTCCTCTGAAAACGCATCTTAAGCTCTGGTTATCGCTTAATAAAATTAATAGCCTAGCGCTTGCCAACTGGTGATGCACCGCAGTCAGCAAGCAGTCGATTAGCCATTTCTTTAACATTATAATGCCGGGAAGGAAATCCTCGCGAATCTAGGTCAAGGATATACTGGACTATAACCTGTTCCTCTAGATTACTTAGTTTCCGTGAGTTGGGGATACAATTATCGCGAGCCTGCCTGCCCTGAGAGCGATAGTGGAGGGTACGGAAGTGAACGTTATAGATCTTTGCAGCTCGTCGTAGACTTAATTTTGGGTCGGCCTGATAGGCCTGAAGTGCAAGAATAATACGAGCTTCAGCAGTAGATTGCGACATGTTTTTTGGTTGAGAATTAATTGATCTGATAGAGTTGATATAAGGTGAGGGATTTTTGTGCCGCTCGCTTATCGTGTACGTTACTGAAAAACCTTTTCTTCGAATTCTACCATTGATTGCACTAGGGATAAATGTCGGCAGGCTACCAATAAAAAGCCTTTAATAAAACCAGCATCAGTTGATGACACCAGAATCCAGTTTCTCTTGCTGTAGTTGTGATACTGGTTGAGGTAGTGTGAAATCGGACAATGACTGTCCAAGTAAGGAGTGAAAACTTTGATATCTTCTTGATCTCTTAGCTTCTAGACACTTTAGGACCTAATCGCGGATTACAACTGATTAGCCGGATCTAATGTGGCACTAACAATGATCAAACATGTAGCATTCTTTAGACGTAAGTGTTTTTAGGAAGTTGACATAGTACAAGGGTTGACTGCTGTAACAAAGTTTTCACGGATAGCAGAGTCGCTCCATCTGAAGTCACCCGATTTGAACGCGAATTCGATGTCTCAGGCGAAAGCAGTTCTTGCAAAAGTTCCTTTTTCTTCGGCTCTGGGTTATGTTTGTCTTTCCGAAGCTTCCGCCACTCGAGCAGAGTATGAGCGAGCCTGGCGCTTCGAGGCCCTCAGTGCCTCCGGTGTTGGATTATTATTAAAATGTACAAACTGTATTGTTCTGGACGAAAATGATAGACTACTATGACAGATTTTGGTTATTTCATCGGGGGTTATTAAAAAGAACGAAGAGGTGGATAGTTAAGTCTAAGGAGAACAACAAGCAAGTAAACACACCTACACGGCTTCCTACAAGAGTCCTTAGAGCCAGTAAAGGCTCTTAAGAGGCTATTCTCTGTGGTCTAGA
This sequence comes from Fusarium oxysporum f. sp. lycopersici 4287, assembly GCF_000149955.1. Classification (NCBI taxonomy): domain Eukaryota; kingdom Fungi; phylum Ascomycota; class Sordariomycetes; order Hypocreales; family Nectriaceae; genus Fusarium; species Fusarium oxysporum. Next base: position 4,792,741 of record NC_030990.1, read on the forward strand.
AGACTAGTATACAGAGTATGCCGCTCTTAGTCATTGCTGGGGCTTTTCTAGACCTTTTATATTAATTTTTAAGGTTTCCTAGGCACTTAGATAATATATAAAAAGACAACTCTGCTCTTTTACATACATAAAACCTCTACTAAGGTTTTTACCTATATATCTTTATTAAAGTATATTAGAAACCTAGCTAGATAATTAATTTAAAGGATATACTATTATTAGGGCATTTTCGGACCTTGTTGTCGAGTCCGAAGTTCAGACGGATCCAGTCATGTTTAATTTCCTGGGAATCCGTGTTGGGGTCACAAGCGAGACGTCCAAATGCGTACAGGTTTAAGATGTACAGATCGCTTCCAACTCACCTAATCCTAATACTATTATTAGCTAATACTTAATTCTATTAGTAATATTATAACATTAGAGAGCCTAAAAAAATATTATTATATAATAATTAAGGCAGAATTTTACTATTAAAGATAATAAATTACCAGCTTTAAGGGGGATAGCTGCCTATTTTATAGCTAAGTCTATAAGAGAAGATAGCAGTTTAGACCTAAGTAACTATTACCTAACAGGCCTTTAGAGAGATAACCTTATCTAAATGTATATTAATACTCTGAGTGTCCTAATCTAAGCCCTGCTAATATTTCTTAGGTATTAACTTAGTCTTAGGCTTTTATATAATTATCCATATACTATAGTATTAAGTAGTTTATTAAGATAAAAGACCTTATAATAATCAAAGATATAAGAGTAAAACTAGAGACCCCTAGAAATTTATTTAATAAGGTTACTAGTAGTAGGATATTAAGATGCTGAAACACTATTATGCTGAGCCAGGGAAAGCGTGCCTCTGCCTAGTGTGAACTCATGGACTTCCTCCTTTGGCTCTTCAGACTTAATCATTTCCTTAAGCCTTCGCTCATTAAATACATTTGCAACATGGTTGTGCATATTATACCTTCAGAGAGTCAGTAAAGAGCAGTCCACTTCCAATTACAAATGCAACTTACATGTTCATCTCATCAATTGTCAATTTACCATCTTCAGTTGCAACATTGTACACCTTGGTGTTTATGTTGCTAGAAAAGCCTGTCCGCAATTGTCAGCATCTGCATACATTATCAGCTCTAGATCTCTCACCAATCCGCTCGTTGATGTTCTCCCGGGCCCTTGCCGATGCAGCCTGAACCTTGGTAGCCCTTGGCTTGCGAACTTCCTCAAAGACGTTGAGAGACTCGCGAATATCGCCGTTAAAGTGCTTCTTGCTGAAAACAAGACCAATAGCGGCAGCATCTTCGATGGCCTGGCAAGCACCCTGACTTTGATCCGGCATCATCTTTCATCTCTGTCAGTGCATGAAGCGTAGAGACAGAAGAACATCACCACTTACCGGATGAGCAGCATCCCCCATAATGCAGGCAACCCCCTCCGTCCAGTGATCGTAAGGCTCATGAAGCCACAATCTCCAGGGGCGGATCTCGTACCCAATCTCAAGGTGCTTGAAGACCGACCGGTCCAAATCGGGGTATGGGTCGAGAAGCTCGTCTAGGGTTGCCTCTTGATCCCAGGTCTGTGCCTTGAGGTCGCCAGCTTCGCGTGGGAAGAAGCAATAGTAAGACAGGAGTTTGCCTCCGTTGCAAGGAGATAGAACGATCTTGAAATGAGTGTTGTAACCTCCCCAATACTCCAGAGCGCTGTTCTGGGAGTAGTCAACTAAGCCGAACTCTACAGCCTTTGCAGTGTCAACATTGGTATGTAGACAGGTGCAAGTCGCCGGTTTGCGATCGGGCTTGATGCCAAAAACACTTCGAAGGGTGGATCCAATCCCATCGGCTCCAATGACTACATCGTGTTTTATCTTTTTGCCATTTGTAAAGGTGACTTCTCCACTCTCCGCATCTACATCAGTAGCCTAGAATAAAGGACAGTGGTTAGTGACATGGCTGTAACATCTGACAATACTGTATCTGATAACTCACCTGATGGTTCACAATAAGCTGGGCAGGGGGGCCTTCGCCTTCACCAATGGCACTATCCATCAACATGCGATGCATGTACTGGCGATGGAACATGTAGTAGACCTAGGTATCGTTGTCAGCATTCCTATTCCAGATCGAGGTTCAAAGTCAGGGTATCACCTACATAGCCCCATCGTTCTTTATAATCCTTGAGATCATAGACGCTAATGGGCTCACCAGTCTTCCAGTCACGACTGATTAACTTTCTAAGAATAACTGGATCACCAATCTCAATATTGACTTTCCATTCCTCCAGCCAGCGAGTACCATTAGCAGCACATGAGATGGAGGCTCCAACCTCGCCGGCAAAATCAGCGCGTTCGTAAATGGTGACCTTGTGGCCTTGGCGACGAAGAGAGGTAGCAACTGCTTGACCTCCAATTCCCCCTCCAATGACAGCCATGTCAAGTGCGCGCCAGCCGCTTTGAGTGGACATTGCTGTTTCGGCGTGTTGGTGGTTCAAGTCTAGAATATTCACAGTTCAAGCAGTGGGACAGGACGAAGATACAGGCAATAGGGCCTTTCTGCAGTTTTACGAGAAGGGAGTCTGTATAGTCATGCTCTCGAAGCTTCAAATAACTCTCAGGGGCTTTGGCTTTCGACTACTGGCACGCAGTATGTTCCCGATTATGCCCCGATCGCTGAAACCAAGGGCTCTGAATCTCCGGCATACCGGCTTCTTTCCGATCAAAGCCCGTATACTCGCCATTACTCAAATACTCTTAATGTAGGTGGTCGGAGACTTCAGGAAATCCTCACGCAGAACCTTATCTAATGTTACCTATATGACAAGCAACGACCATCAGCCGTGCCCATTAAATCAACATTGGGTAACTTCCCGATCATTCCCCGGCGGAATCTCAAGACTCTCATGATACCCTATGTAGTCATGGGTACTTTCTGCATCACAAACAGGTGTCGTCTCCTGCCACCAGTGTCCTCAAACGCCGCCGATGTACATAAGGTCGACTTACGTTACACTGCGGCCGCATCTTGCACATTTCGGCCTGCACTCACACTGACAGGCTAGCTCCTGGATACAACCCTCGGAGGCCATTACCTTTGACGGTAGTAATCTGTCCCAGACATAGGAAATGCAGTGCCTGGATCCTCCGTGATTCGGAACGGTCAGTGACTAGCCGCACCCTTCCGCTGCCGTTCCGTTGAAAGGCCATTCCTACCCTGGTTAGCTCGGAAAGGCCCATGGGCTGAAAGAGAATACGGGGCAACCAATTAGAGAATCGCCGTTACTCCAGGGTGAGTTACTCCGTTTGCCACGATTTAACACACAGAGTCGCAGCTAGATTTGTGAAGGGGTGATAGTCTAGGGGAATCCTCCTTACATCCAAGGACTCATCATTGGGGGAGTTTCCCCAGTACCGTCTCGATGGGATGTAAATATTTACTAAAAGGCAAATGAGCAGAAGACGAGAAGCGGATTTCAGGTCATAATGGAAACGTAAATTAATAGCTACAACAAAGACATGGCTCCTAGCAGTCAAAACCTGCAGCAGAACTTCGTACAGCCCAGAAAGCAAATCACACAAACCAGAGGGAAGCCACGCAGTCTCCCCTCCTGATTCCAAACCAACCAGGTCTTCCGATTCTGTCACTTGACTTCCATTCCCTCCACGACGGTGGCTGCTACAACCGGCATCTTGAACTTCTTCCTACCAATAAGGGCAAAGTGGACAGCTCCAAGTATAATCCAACCAGACATAACAGCCACTGAGTAGTTCATATTCTCGGACGTTACAGGCAAAGAACCCGGGAATAGACTGAAGATGATAGAAAATACCATCCAAATAATGGCAGCCAAGTTCAAGAAAATTCCTAGAACCTTTCCCAACTTGAAAGGGCCATAATCTGATGGTTGCAGCTTGCTTCGGCCCCAAATCAGCATGCATGCAACAGGCATTAAGTAGGAAAGGTACATTCCCGTAGCGGACATGGACAAGATGGCGTTGGACGCTGTGGGGTTGACCAAGTACAGCAAACCAAGCAGCAAATCGAGCACAAAAACCACAAGAACTGCATTGACTGGAATCTTGAGCTTAGGTTGGATATGCCCGATCCATGAGTGGAAGGGAGTAGCGTCATCGCGCGCAAAGGACCACAAAGTTCGAGAAGCAGAAGTCATGCCTGCAGCAGCGGCAGCAATTGCTGTCAAAGCCGATACCAGGACCATGAATGTAGTGCCGACGACTGAATGAGTCGCATCGTAGTAGATCTGGATGAATGGAAGTCTGTAGGGTGTAGCCAGGATGCGGTCAAGCGATCCCGCTGAGAATAGCAACATTGTGACATAGCCAACGCCCATAGCACCGTTGATGGCGATGCTTCCAATCATCGCGAGTGGTACATTGCGGCGAGGATGCGGTAGTTCTTCAGCCAGATGGCAAGCACCATCGTACCCTAAGAATGGATATATAGAGCTAATCATGCCGACAATCCAAGCAACGCCATCATTCCAATTCGTATTATTGAAGGTCGTAGTGAAGACGTATTCAGAAGTGTTTTTCTTGGACGTGACACCGAGTGTGATTAGGACGGCAAGGAATCCAAAGATATGGAGAGCGCCTGGTGTTGTTAGAGCCTGTCTAGCCAAGGGAAGAAAGGAGGGGAGGCGTGGTGAGCATACCGGAGATAAAGTTCGCCGTCGGGAGCACCCTCTCGCCGATAATGTTCAACATTGCACAGTAGATCAAAATGCCAATGTAGATGAGAGTGGCGTGCCATCGCTCTGGGTGATAGGATGGATTGCCGAGGGAGATGAGACCTTGGACCATGAAGCTCGAATAAAAACCAGCCGACGCAAGTAAGACAACCTGGCCGCCAACAGATATCCACCCTGTGAGCCACGAAGCTGTCTTTCTACCACGGTCGGGAGATAATGCTGTGACCCAATGATACTGGCCTAAATATGTCTTCAGTCTCTTCTCGGTTCCAAGGCGTGAACGGGTTGCGTGAAGCGCTTTATTAGAGTACTTACCACCAGACGTCGGATATATTGAGGCGATTTCGGCAAGAGAGGCTCCAATCGCGAGGGTAAATAGAAAGGAGAGCATACTGTCACGGTTGTGAGTAGACTGACAGTCAATGCTACCCAAGACTTAATCTTACAAGTTATACCAGAGGCATGGCGCACCGCCGCTCGTCAAAGCCGCGGCGATGGAGGCTGAACAGGCCTCCCATGTCCCCATCAAGCAAAGACAGAGACCAAGAAGAGATGGTAGCGAGAAACGTCGTTGGAGTTCGTCCTTGTAGCCGAGGTTGGCGAGCTCGACCGCATCAGTGTTCTTGGTTGTCACCCGTTCGGCGTCCGCCATGGAGTGAGATCTTTCCATAGGGAATTCCATCTTCTCCGATGGCCCCGAATCCTTTGTCTTGGAATTCATCTCTTAAAATAGATAGCAGTAGGCGAGAGATATTCAATTGTTATTTGAAGGCAGAAATATCAAAGCCTGATCATGTAAGAAAAGGCAGGAGTGTATGTAATGCCTCGTGTGTGTTTCTTATATCAAACATGCTGTCTCTGAACAGCGAGATGTTGCAGTGGACAGGATCCGTAAGCGAATGGGAAGGGTTCCCCCCACCAGGCATAGCATATCGTTGGTAGAGGATAGCGTCAAGAGGATGAGTTAGCGCAGCAACGAATCAATCTTGCGACTAAAGACGTGGTGCAGGCGGAACGCGTCTCCGTGAGCATGTTCCGACTAAATTCCCAATTCCTCTCTGGAGAGAGTATTCGTTGGTCCAATTCACAACAGTGTTCTTTGTTTATCGCTACAATGGCGTAGAAGCCTTTATTGTTCAGTAACGTGGCTAACGCCTGCGTCAATCCCGAGTGATCAAGAGTAGGCAGGGGGCGCAATCAAACTCATTCAAGTATGTGGCGTAAACCATCCCGCGACTCCGTGAACACCCCGCATTTCCGATTCAGCGTCAGGATCATGTTAACGGACTCTACGCCTGCAAGCGGAATGCGAAGTCCGCGATCTACGCTTACCAAACCCTGTAGACTTATGGGTGATAACAGGCTGGGTTGAGCGGCACTGCATTGGTCAGGATTTCGGGAACATTATACATGAGGTGAGATACTAAGGACTTGTTGTACTATCTAACCCCAATCTAGCAACTGACTACAATCTGCTCTTTGGCAGAAGACGTCTGCTTGGAAGATCGTCATTTGGCCCGGGAACTAGATGATCCAGGTCTCTTGTGTTCACATAACCAGGGTGAGCGTCCCGCATCAAGTCTGTTATTCCACAAAGCCTCATAGCGGTCTCTATCTCATCCTTGATAACTGCAACACGAGTGAGCCTTGTTAGTCAAATGTGTCAGAGTGGGGGAACATACTGTTGATTGCATGCTCAACTCCTTCTTGACCATAGCCAAGAGAATACAAAAACGGGCGGCCAAAGCCGACTGCTGAAGCGCCAAGACACATAGCTTTGACAACGTCGGATCCCCGTCTAAACCCTCCATCAATGAGGACTTTCATAGCTTTAAACACTTCTGGGCAGATCCTGTTCACTTCCAAGAGCGTTAGAATAGCAGGGGCTGCACCATCGGCGGCCCGCCCACCATGATTACTGATGACGATGCCGTCGCAGCCTACAGCTAGGGCCATTTGTGCATCAGATGCTCGCTGTATACCTTTAACGACGATTGGTATGTCGCCAAGAATGCTACGTAGCCACTTGATGTCGTCCCAACAAACGTTTGGGTCAATGAAAGACGAAGCAAGTCGCGCAAACCCTGCCCCTTTCTTGTCTCTCATCTGTCCAGACCCTAAACTTGACGATGCTCGCTCATCCTCTTCCCGTTTCGATATAACCGGAACATCCACTGTTACAAAGAGAGCCTTGATCTTACCGGTAGAAATAGCGTCCCGAATGGCGGCCTCGGACTTTGATCGGTCTTTGTTCACATACAGCTGGAAGAAAGCTTGTCTCTCCGTAGCTTCCAAGATCTCTAGATGAGGATATGACGACGGGGTAGCAAAACATTGGACAATGCCAGTTCTTGCTGCAGCACGCGCCAATGTAATCTCACCTTCGGCGCCGCCAAGTTTTGACCCTCCTGTGGGCGAGATGTAGATGGGAATTGAAAGGTCACATCCGAATAATCTCTGACGAGTATTTATCTGTCCAACTTTTCTCATTATCTCTGGCCGGAGCCAAATTCGATTGAGAAACGTATTATTTGCATCGCGTGTAATGTTGTCATTGGAGCCAGTGTGAATGACTGCCCAAGGCTTAGTGGCGAGGAACCTTTCCGCCACTCGTTCGAAGTCGTTCAGGTTGATGATTTCACTCAGATCAGGCTTGGACTTAGATTCGGATACGATATCAATAGTAGCGTCAAGATTGGAACTTGCAACCTTCTCCTGGCCTTTCCATGCCGCATCGATTGTCGTCGTGTCCAAAATGCCTATGTGGCAGCTTGTAGGTAAAGATTTCTTAATCAAGGACGGGGAGTGTATCTCATTGTACGACGTGGAGGCATCTTGGCCAGCATATTGATAGATGACTGTTGAGTTCAGAAAGTTAGTAATTCCATAATTATTGCTTGTTGTGACAAAGAGCTTGCGGTAGTAGGCTTACTTTCTTCCCCACCAGGATGTTCAGGCACAAACTGGGTCATATCGAATACCTCGCCATTGACAACAATCCATACATCCTCTTGAATCCCATGTTGGCGTATTTCCGCCACGCTTACTTTTCTAGCCATGAGAGAAGAGTTGGCTTTAGATCGCGACTGGTACTGGTCGGATTGGCGTCTCAGAGGAGGCTTTCGGCTTTCCTAATTGTTGATAAGAATGAATGAATTGAGAGTGAGTGTGCGAAATCACAGAATATAGTCTGTACGTAATAGCGATTATTCCATTGGCTCGCCCAAACCTACCTCCGCCATACCAGACTGGGTGATTTTGGATGGTCTACTTCCCGTGGGACTCGGCTCTTTTGCCGTGCAACCCCGTAGCCAGAGGTTCGGATACTCAGTCCGTAGTGCTGGATAACTGTTGCAATGTGTAGCCTACACCTGTTCAATACGGATAACCTATCCTCCACAGTTATTCCTCTGATTCAGAATTCGTCGATGAATACTAGCGGAATTCGTCCATGTGGTGTAGGGAGACTTGCTTTAGGAATGTTCCGATGGCTTCTAACTGGCCACGAAAACCCCCCAACGTAGCTTCCGAAGTGGAAAATTCTGTAACCCATGAAACGGATGAGATCACGCGGGGTTTTCATTTTACGGTTTACAGAGCAAAACGTGGAGAAGTAGTCGAGACAGTTTAATACAAATGTTGCAGTCGCTGACTCAATTGTCAGATATCCCTCTGCAGCATTATAGTCCTTGCCTCAGTCACAGTTCAATCAATCTTAGCATCACACAAATCCAACACCATGTCAGACGATCGCTACTATACCACTACACCCAAGTACTCCAAGAAAGTCCTGGTTCAAGGGGACCCAGATTACGAGAAATGCCGACGAATGAATCCCACCGCCCACAAGATTGAGCGCTTTCCTGCCGAGATACACATTCCCGAGACACCTGCTGAAGTAGCCAGGGCCCTCGCACGCGCAACTGAGCTTGGTGTACCTGTTGGTGTTCGATCTTCTGGTCACATCTTCCATTTTCCTGCCCTTTTTCACGGTGGCATTCTTATCGACGCGGTCAACCTGAACCGCCGCATCGACTATGACCCTATTACAAAGGAGATCTGCTTCGGTCCCTCCTCTCGTGTTGAGGAATTGGCTGCAAAGCTGAAGGAAGTCAACCGCTTCTTCCCTCATGGCCACGCTCCTACTGTTGGATCGGCAGGCTTCATGCTAGCTGGTGGCCAAGGCTGGTTTGTTCGGGGCTGGGGCGCGACGAACCAAACATGGATCACCAAGATCGAGATGGTTGTTCCTGATGGCCGCACTCTCATCGCTAGCCGTACCGACAACCAGGATCTCTTCTGGGCAGCTCGTGGTAGCGGCATGGGCTTCTTCGCTGTAGTCACACGCTTCTGGGGTCGCACAATTGAGAGATCTACCATGTGGGAGAAGACTCTCAAGTTTGTGATCAATGATGAGAACTACATGGCCCTGATGAGTTGGGCTATTGAGCGTGGCCGAGACACTCCCAAGTATGGTACTGATCTGAACTTGACCATCGACTACCGCGAGAAGTATGATCCGGCCTATACCACAGATGACGTTCCCCCCAACGCGACACTTGTTCTTACTCTGAACAGCCTTTGCTATACCGATACGCAAAGAGAAGCCCGCACTCTGCTCAGCGCATATGATAGGATTACACCTGAAGTTGCTGACTTTCTCATCGAGTCAAAACCTGTCCAGGTTCGAACATTTGAGGAGGTCTTTGCCCGCAAGCGTACTTTCCTAGGTAACGCTGGCCAAGAGAGGTGGTCTATCAACAGCATTATGAACGATCCAGATGTCCCTCTTGCTCGAGTAATTATATCTCCAAAACTAAAGACAGTGCAGAACACTAATCATCCTTGTCCAAACCTAGCTCCTTGAAGGCATCCGACCTGCCATGCTAAAGCTGCCGACCCGCGTCTCTTCTGTCTTCATCTGTCACTGCGACATCAAACCGGATGAGGATGACGCCTGTTTGAGTCTGCCTCAAGATCTGTATATCTCAACACTCACTGGCTGGACCGACCCCAAGCTAGAGCCCGCCATCATGCAACCCATGCGTGACTATTACAGACAGGCTTTCCCTGTTGCTGTGGGCCAGTACATCACCGACATAGATATTAACTGTGAAGATGCCAATGTGAGCAGTACCAATACCCCCAGTCCGATCATGTACTGACGTGTTGTTTTCTTCTTCTTATAGTCCAAAGTTATGAGCGATACTGCCTTGGCCAAGTTCCTTCGTATTCGTGAGAAATACGACCCCAAGGAACTGTTCCCTACCTACAAGGCCTTTGTCAAGACGTCGGAGAAGATTAACAAGTTACAAAACAAGTCAAGACTGTAGGAGGGTGATTTAGTATAGCCTGTTGCAATAAAGGTGTGATCTTTCTTGATTTTCCGCATATTCCAGAAGCTGGACCAGCCTGGACCTACTTGACTACGTATTTTGGATATCATTGTGAGTTCCTAAGCGCAACAATGCGACAGCATCCTATGTATCTAAACCAAGCATGCATCCTCCAGCGTTAATCACAACATTTTTATGCGCGCAACTTAGATGCAGGCACCATGTGATGCACCAGTTCTGTACTGCGTTCCTTCATTTACCTTTGCGCATCACTATCAGCGAACTACGAATGTTTCAATAACTATACCCAGCCCGCAGTGATAAATATTTCGTGATTTCCCTGCAGTCGTCGTTGATTTGGAGCAGATCTTGCAAATAATCTCATGATCTCTGCCACATAAGCTATTATCTGATCGCAGCACCAAGAATGCGAATACATTTATACGTTTCCAAGCTACCGTATCTACACCCTTGCCTTATAAATGCACAGTAAATCCCATATCCTTCCATCCTGCCTGAACCTTGTTCTTTATGTCATCCGGGTACGACTTATTGAAACTACATTCCCTGAAATTCTTCTTTCCCTGATACTCAATCGGCATCAAACAGTCTGAAACAATCTTACCACCCTGAGTTGGATCACCGTGTGGCCCGTGAGACATGTACGGCGTAATTGGATGACCTCTAACCTCCTCGAATAGGGTCTCGTCCTTGCCAGGGCGACATCGAGTGACTAGAGCCCACATGACATCATTCCAGTTGAACACGTCGATGTCGTCGCCAATCAAGATGATACGATTGACAAGCATACAGCTCTTGTCCTTGAAGGCAATTTCACCTATTCTCCTACATAACTCGGCCGAACTAGTTTTCATGTCTCCCAGTTTCTCTGTGTCAACTTGCAGCGCACACCATGTGGCATATGTCTCGAGGGGACAGTTGGCTTCTTTGATCGGAAGTCCTTCGCGCTGTAACAGCTCGAGAAGCTCGGCAGATGCAAGTGCTGCTGTTGTGTGCTGTAGTTGTCCCATATTAGTATAGTTATCTAAAATATTGGCTGAGGGGCAGGGGTCTCACCGATTCATCAGTGATACGGCCCGGGACAGACACAGGCATGATAGCATCGTTGCGATATGTGATGGCGTCAACAGTAAACAGAGGCTGCATGCGTTGATCACCCTCAAATATCACCCCGAGATAATCCTCAAAGGGACCCTCGTGAGCCTTATCAGTCAGTGAAAGTGTACCCTCGAAAACAATCTCCGAGTTGGCAGGAACAAGGAGATTGTTGAGCTCGCATTTGACAAGATCAAGCGGCTTGCCGACTAATGCGCCAACATATTCAGCTTCAGAAACACCCTCTGGTACTGGCATGGCGGCTGCCAAGGATGCAGCTGGTGGAACACCAAAAGCCAAAGCCCAGGGGACTTCCTTTTTGCCCGCAGCCAACCACGCATCACGTACCATGGAATTGTGCTGGCCACTACCGACAAGACAGACTATACGATTCTTATCATAGACCATGCCGCGGAAGATAGACCAGTTGGTCCAAGAGCCATCGGGCATTTGGAGTACATGTACACCGTACGTCTGGATGTACTTGCCCCCATCGCCAGTGTGAAGAAAAGGCACCGGAAGAGTAGTAAGATCAACCTTGTCCCCGATAATCTTGTTGTCCTTGCATGGGCCCGATGGGAGCACATTAGGAGGCAGGACTTTAGCCCTCTTACCGGATTGCCATCTGTGACATATCTCCTTCCAACTCGCAGTAGGCTCCAAGCCAAGACTCCTGGCTATCCTTCCATATCTGTCCTTCTCGCTCGGTCGAAGACTAGCTGCGTTTCCGGCGACGCGCCATAGACCGTCACGCGCACCCTTTATGTTGTTGAAGAGGGGGGCTTTGTCGTTGACTTCGCTCACACGCCGGATAATTGCGCCGAGTTCCAAGTGAGGATCGACCCCGGTGTTGATTTCGACTAAATCGTTGTCATGGCGTAGCATGTCTAGAAATTTGCGGTAGTCGAGTTGCGCCTCTTGGGGGTCCGGCCCATCGGCAGTTTGAGAGGTGCTGTATTTTCTGCCCCGTGGCAAGGCGCCAGAGACACCTCCATGCTTCATAAGATTGCTGGTTAGGCCTCTTGGGAATTTCAGGTGCAGCTTACTCGGTGCTTGAAGCATTGCGCTAAAAAGGACGACTTGATGTTGGGATACTCAATTGCTCCGAAGACTGACTGCCAGCCGCTTCCAGTCACACTTCAATTGGCAACATTAATATTCGTGTGAATAATACTGCCCATCATCTCCAGTAACCGCCCTAAGTCGTCCAGTTACAGCAGATGTTTAGCACTGAAGTCTAGCCGGACGCTAATTTAGGAACGAGTTCGGGGGCACTGCGGAATCCTCCGAAGAGGCACAAACGCTAGCGAGCTAGTGTTACTGGAATTGAGAACACCAGCGGCCGATCAAATACATCAGGATAACTCCATGGGGTCTTCACCGAATATCGGCCCTCACGCCTTTAGTACAGTTTCTCGATTGTCATGCCATACATACTTGTCAACAACTCCTGGCTGTCTCTGAAACATGTCAATTTTATGACACTACCCTTTGGAGTAACCGTTTCTGCTCCTAGTATCAATCCAATTCTGATCTGACTATGAGGAAGCCTACTCAGCTCCGACGCATTCATTCGCCTTCAAAGCTATTGTCTGCTCGTGGGCTACAATGTCCACAACGCCAGAACCCTCTTTTCCCTCCCCTAAAGCATACATCCAGACGCTGTTTCACTGTTCCAAGCAAATCTTTGAACCCGCCACCAACGTTCACCTCATCCTCTATTCACCAAACGCCATCTCGCCCTCGTCGCATTGTTGTAGGGATCACCGGGGCCACAGGAGCACCATACGCCATCGCTTTGCTGAGGCTTCTACGTGAACTTGGGATAGAGACGCACGTTGTCATTAGTAAATGGGCGCTAGCGACTCTCAAGTACGAGACGACAATGACTGAAGAACAGATCCGTTCGCTAGCACATGCGAATTACACCGCAAGAGACGTCTCAGCCCCCATCGCATCAGGATCATTCCAGCACGACGGTATGGTCATTGTACCCTGCAGTATGAAGACACTAGCAGCTGTAAGAAGCGGCTACTGTGATGATCTGATCTCGCGGGCGGCAGATGTGACCTTGAAGGAGAACAGGCGGTTACTCATGGCCGTGCGAGAGACCCCGTTGAGTGATGTCCACTTGGACAACATGCTGTTCCTACGGCGAGCTGGGGCTATCATATTTCCGCCTGTTCCTGCATTCTACACCAACCCTGACAGTCTGGAGGATGTAGTTAACCAGAGCGTGGGGCGCATGCTGGACTTGATGGGGGTTCACACGGATGGATTTGAGAGATGGGACGGATTCAAGCAGAACAAGTCAGTAGTAAGATCAACACAGGCTATCAAAGTATCTCATGCCTAATTCCGTTCATAATACACTTTTTCAAGACTGCCATAGAAGTGAACCGGGACTAAGAGTAGGCCATTTGTCCATGGACGAGGTTGGTAATTGACCAGATCCGAACCAGGGCATCGAGTCAGAGGAAGCTGGTGAATTAATAGCGAATGGTAACTCGTTCTCCAAATCCAAGAATGCTGAGTCGAGCAGCTCCTCAGTTGCCCTCGAAATCCTCATTGACTGATTCTCTTGTGATGCGGGGACGTTCACTGATGCATTCCCATTTTGCTGCATGTTTTGAGCTGTGATGCCCGTGCCTGTGCACTGCTGATTCTGACCTTCTTGCGTGGGATACTCATCAGGACGCACAATACCCATTTTCACCAGTAAATCCCTCATGCCAACGAGATGTCTTTTCAACCTCCTCGCAGCTCGCGAAGACTTGCTGTATGTACTTGACAGTAAGTACGCGTTCTCAAAGTTCCTCTTTGCCTGGTCGAAGAAGTTGCTAGGCAGAGCATCGTTGACGTTGTCACGATTTTCCTGGACATATGCCAGCATGAGGAACAATAATGCACAGCCAGCAGCTAGTATATGCTGAAACGGCGGGTGTTGTTTCTGATAGACATCAGTGTACCGGTTAAGCCGCGTCAACGTGTCAACGATGCAGTTCACCAACTCGATTCCAGGCTCAATGCTACGCTGGCTGACGGCACTTGGCACGTTTGGGAAGAAAAAGGGTCGAAGGAGGATTCCGCGAACGGCGTGGGCACGGAGATGTAGGAGTATGGCCCAAGCTGGGGGAAGCGTCGCATTCGCATGTTCCATATTCTGTAGTGGTTCAAAGTCAAACTTCCCCACCGACTTCTTTCGCCATTGCTCGATTTGAAAGTTCATAAATTCAAAGTCATCATTGTCTTCACAGCAGGTTCCCTTGGCGCCTCGTAATATGGGCTCGCTGAATTTGTCGCTGATGGCAGTGAAGGCTGTCATGGCCATGAGGTACGGGTTTTTGAGCTACAGGCCACATTGGTTAGTTAGTCTAGATATTCAAGAGGAATGTTCATTTACCCTTTGTCGCAACTCAATGTCAAATTCCCAGTTACTGAAGTTTGTCGGCAATCCTGTAGATGCGCTCCATTGCCGGTCGAGAACCTGAATTGTGCTGACTATGACAGCATGTTCTTCAAGATCAGCCTCCGTTTTCACAACATGGCGTAACACGTCGGTGTTGTGCAAGCCAGACTCCATAAAGGTCCGGCCAGCAAGTCCACACATGCGCCAGGCATACCGGGGCATATTCTTATAGTAGTGAAGAAGTCCTACTAGAAGGACGATCACGATATGCTTGATGGTCGGCCTTGGTGAGACAACCTTGGCATTGATCAGTTCTCTGCAACTCAGGTAGAGAGTCTCAGCAGCTCGCAATGACTCGGAGCCAGGCAGCGTGGACTCTACACAAAGAGCCACGGCAATGGCAAGATTGGCGACGATGAGATCCTCTTCGTCCACGGCCGATAGAGTGCAGTTATTCGGGAGAGTCTGTTTTGAATACCAGTATTCGACCGTTTTGACAAGCGACGGCGCATCGACGATGGGATGGTACTCGCATATCGTCTCTTGAAAAACAATAAGGAGAGAGTTGACCTCCCGGGAGCTGAGGATGTTTCTAAAGAGAAGTAATCTCTGCTGCCGCGGCAATGACGATATTTGCAGCTGAGTAGGTCGGTTAAGGTTCCCAAATTGATCAATTTCCACATCTTCATCATCAGATTGGTTCTCTTCGATGCTGACAGGAAGTGGCTTATCCGCCTTGGAAGTGGCATGGTTCAATAACTTGCTCTGGGCGAGATTGAAGCTGTAATCCGGGCTTGTTGGCCCGTAGAACTTACTGTACGGGCGAGCCTCCTTGGCCCCGACAACAGAGGGTGTTATTAAAGACTGAGGCATTTGAAGATCCGGATCTACCAGCGTCTGGCTCGATGCCGTGTAAAGAGACTGAGAAGGGATGTTTTTCTCGGTGTTGTTTTGCCTCACTTGTGCTGCCAGAGATTCAACTTGATGCTGGAGGTTTACTAGAAGACTTCCTAGCGATGCCGTCTGAATTCTGCTATAAACTTCAGTAAAACAAAGACCAAATCTTTAAATTTCACAGGTGTCTCTTACGTATCGTTGTAGAGTTGCTGGTCTTGAGAAAGATGCGGCTCAAGCTGCCGCCTCGACTGGTCATCCTGCAGCTGAGCTGGATTCGCATCGCGCCAATCGTTGGTTGGCAGGGTATACACGCACTGCTGATTGCGGCCGACGCAGTGTTCGCAGGGATATCTTCCGCTGCATCGGCCCTTGCGTTTGCGGCATGCGTCGCATGCTCGTGTGGCATATCGCACTCGCTTCTTGCCTGTGCTTTCACTTTCACCTTTTGAAGCTGCTAACCGCTTGGCTGACTGGTTTTGACTCATGGTGGTTTGACAGCAAAGGTGGCGAGCAGCAGGCCACAGAAAAGATTAGATGGTGGTAAACGAGACAAAGCAAGATGATGTATCGGAGGAAGGCAATTGAAGCACGAAGTCTGCTTAAAGTTTAACACGGCAAACAGTGGCACAAGCAAGGCAATTGCACTGCAAGTGGTCTTTATACAAGGGTGATTCTGGCTGCAGCTTGTAACCCCCTAGATACGAAACTTCACACGGAGTACATCTCACCATGGTCTCGAATCTTACCCCGCTACCTATGATGTTGTATTGCCATTGGTTCAACTGGCAAAGTACAGCGGCAACAACAGTAGATCCAGGACTCGAACACTAACACCTGATAACAAGGAAACCCGTACTCTACAATAAAACGCCGAAACGCGGGGAAAAAGTGGTCCTTGAACCTAGTGACCTTAGCTGGCTGGGTGAGAACAAGGGGTGAAGATAAGGCATCCCACGCTGCGCGACTCAGATAACTAATCAGAAACCAATGGTTGACTTAATCGACTGGATGTTACCCCCTAAAGATAAACAAAGTTCAGGGAAACGAGAATAGCCGAGCCGCAACGAGTCAAAAGACATGCCTTTGTACTGCACCTGATTTTGTGACTTGCCAGGAGAGCTAACTCGCGGGCCCTTTTGGATAAATATTACTCAGCATAATTCACCAATTTAATTAGGACATATATGATCTTTTATTTCTTCTGCTAGTTAAATTCTAACTTAGGGGTAACAACTTGAAGGGTTATCTGCCAATGCCGCTCATATCTATGCACCTTGTTTGCTCTTGCAGATTAGAGAGATTTAGAATCACGAGGCCGAGAACAGATGGGGTTCAGTTTCAAGCTACGGAAAGAAAGATCCACAATATCACCAATCTCAAGGGTCAAGTACCGGAACGATGTCGGAAACTAGTGGGGCGCTGAGGAAGCTAGGGCTGCCCTGTTCCGGAACTCGCTTGGTTTTACGCGAGCTAGGCGAGGCAAGAGGATTTCCATTAGGGACGGAAGACGTAGGACGCAGGAAAAGCGAGGTAGGATAACCTTCTAACCGTGTTGATGGTAAAGCAGAGATTTGGCTATTTGTTACTTTTATAGTTTCTTAAATTTATGTAAAGCATGTCATAGTTGTCCGGACACGGGGTTCACGAACTAGTGCCCCCGAATTGTCCTCTACAGCTTCTCGTGAGAAATATATATACTGATCAGATGACCTCAGCATGTTCATGTTGTCCGGTATTCAGTATCTATTAACAAGATCAAAGCCTGTGTAGGTCAGCCAGTTAGTCAGATAGACACGTTTTCGTAGAGATAATATATTGTAATAGTGTTTACGAAAACTTCAGGTGCTAGAGAAGCCATAGGGTAAGTCAATGTGAAATAATGGTAAAAATAGCACAGATAGCGATTGTCGGGAAATCTATAGTCCGAATTAACCAGACCATGCTTATCTTAGCATGGTTTCCCGCATCCAAAGCAAGCTACCAGATAAATTAATTTCACTTCCGCTGTCTCATCTCGGCCAACCGAAGACCTCTGGAAAACTCAGGCTTACTTCATTGCAATTAACTAGTCGTCACAGCTATCATTGCCTACTAACCTTCTTTCAGACCATCACAGCCTAAGACAGGCAATTTGGGGACTTGGCAGCAGTAGAGGTCAAGATCTGTACCGAACATGCTGCACTCCCCTAACTTTCCTACTCCATCCAAGTTATCGTTTTACAGTACATAAACTCATCCAACCCTTGATACCCATTAAAACGACCAAACCCACTCTTCTTAACACCCCCATGCGGCAGGGCGAACTCATCATGCACTGTCATAGAATTGATATGCACTGCGCCCGAGTCTAGCTGCTCGGCGACACGGAAAGCAGTTCCCAGGTTTTCAGTATAGATCGATGCTGAAAGGCCATAGTCAGTATCATTAGCTAGCTTGATAGCCTCCTCCTCTGTGTCAAAAGCGAACCACGATACGCTGGGTCCAAATGACTCTTGGCGATATAGGTCCATCGATGTTGACATATTGGTAAGCACAACGGGGCGCATCTTGGTATCGACAGTGTTGGCATCTAGCTCTGTTGTGAACATATCCAGAGGTTTCGCACCCTGAGAGATGGCATCCTCGACAAGAGCCCGGTTCTTTTTGGCGGCGGCAGACGTGATGAGAACCGGAGTGTCCTCCTGAGATCCAAACATTGCGTTGACTGTTTTGGCTAAGACATTTTGGAACTCAGTGGCGATGGAGGAGTGCACCAAGATGCGCTCGGTAGCCATGCAAATCTGGCCAGCCTTGAGTGAGGGTCAGCAACCTGGCGAGATATGGAAGAGATCAAAGACCTAAACCCACGTTAAAAAAAGCACCTCTTGCACAGTTTTCAGCA
>NC_030990.1:4811668-4824614 GCF_000149955.1 Fusarium oxysporum f. sp. lycopersici 4287
TCAGTTTAGTCGCAATTCCTATGCCAGAACATAGGCGAGGTGTGTGCTTACCATGGCGCAATACCAAGGTTTACACCATAGGGCCTCTTGAGGATCATGGCACGCATCCCTTCATGAATGGACTCTGGAACACTACCAGTAACGGCACCAGCAATTCTCCCAGCAGTATCCTTCAAGCCCTCAATGGCGAGGCCAAGAATGAAATTTTGGAAATCAACGCCTGCTCCCATCTCCTGGTGTAGATAGTGGAGGAGCTCCTCTCTCCGCCTCTCCATGATGTTGGCAGCTGACAAGAAGATATCGCGTCGGTGAGAGGGCTTGGTCTTGGACCAGGCAGGAAACGCCGCGTTTGCAGTAGAGACGGCTTCATCGATGTGGTTTTGCGAAACGGCAGAACAGTTCCAGACTACTTCGTTGTTGAGCGGGCTTATGGTTTGGAAGGTCTTGTCTGTTACGATATCCTTGCCGTTGATGATGAGAGGAATGGTCTTGCTGGTGGAGAACTTTCGTGACAAGGGGGACCTGGCTCTGCGCATCATGCGCCCTGAGGTAATGAAGCGATTCATGATATGTGAAAGACAGGTAAAAATGGCTCTGCTGAAGCACTTGTCAAGATACACGTCAGTTTCATTCGCGTCAATGGCAAATTCGCTCAGATAATATGAAGTGTAGAACCGTCATACGCCGTAGACGTATACCCGTATAAACGGCCATAAAGGTCATACTCACATGTAATTATTAACGGGTTATTGCTAAACATGGGCGGCGCAGCTCCGATCCCTGGTGGAGGTCGGCCGGTTCCCACGTTAGCGTATCGGAATCAAGGGCGGACGGACGGCATGCGTTAGCGTAGGCTACCCCGGACATCTTGAGAGTGGCACAGAGTTCGGAAACTAGCCGGTGAGAGATGTCTTCCTATCTCAGCGGTCTTGTCTGCTATCAGATCGGATGGTCCCTGGACTATCGGGGAGCCATCTCTGGATGTCGTGGTTGAAGGAAATAGACTTGGTCCGGGCTCCTGGCGCATGCTACGGGCCAAGTGTGACGGCTGTGTTTCCCAAGATTAGTTGTTTACCACGCGGGACTAGTAGGGCAGGCATAACGTAACCGAATGGACCGTGATACAGAGATACAGACATCGATACTGGTTAGAAAACTGTCTGATGAGGTTCAGGCTAACATTGAAGTTTTAAACCTCTTATCTCTTGGCATGAAGATCATCACAGTTGTGCAGGGATTAAGGATTGAGAAAGAATAAGCCTTTATTTAGTTGAGCATAAATTCAATGAATGATACCGTCTATGGCTTGTCCCACGATCCTTTGAGGCGAACCTCCACAATAGCGGAAATACCGCTCTTGACCTGATGTACGGCCTCGGGTAACAGTCTATCTAAATCATCTACGGAAGCAATCACGGCAGCCCACGCCTTGTTGCCAGACGCCGCTTTCGCAATGCCCGAAAAGTCAGGCGTTGGATCGAATGAGATGTTGAGGTCCTTATTGTTAATCCTGGATCCGTAACCTGTCGGGTGGACAAGCTCCATCGAGACGCGAGGAGCGTTCCATCCTATAACGACCTCATTGTTAGAGAATATTCCAGTCATATTCTGCTCGGGCATCTTGTGCTTACCTTTATTGCTCAAGACGATTGTAAGAGTGGCAATGTTATATCTACTGGCCACCCAATACACCGTGCCTGGAACACCAAACAAATATGTGCCGTCACCCACAATCTGTGTGACAAAGTTGCCTTTGCCCTCTCCTCCAGCTAGATAGTCGGATGCAAGTTTGACGCCTAAACTGGCACCGCCAGACCAGCCGAGACCACCTCCACCGTTGCCGAGGATATGGCCAGGCTCATCAACTTGCAGCTGCTCATGGATGAAAGGCGCGTTAGTAATAGTCTCGTGACACCAGATGGTATCCTTGGGGCAATGTTGTCGCAGCTGCGCGCAGAGATACGATGTGCTTGGAGATGAGGTCGTGTCTTCGGGACGAGCAGCAGCTTGTGCGACCTGGTCGAGGAGTTCTTTGTGCTCTTCAGCTAACTTGTTCCAGCGCGAAATGTAAGGCTCCTGGATGGTCAATTTGGAGTACTTGTCAGTTGTGCGCACGTAGTCATTGAGTTGCTCGAGGGCAACGCCAACGTCAGCACGATATCTCCTAGTCGCAGGAATGTAATACAGCGGCATGTTGGATTTTAACGGATCCATATCAATATGGAAGATCTTGGCATCCTCTCGCGGCTTGCACTTGGTCGGGATCCAAGTCACATCACAGTCGAGAATTAGGATAACGTCGGCTTTCTCCATGACCGGATGTCCTCCAATGCGGACACCCACCGATGCGCGGTGGCCAAAGGGGAAAGACAGTGAACTGCCCATGGCATCGAGAACTCGAACTCCAGGAATGCTTTCAACGAGCGTTACAAGCTCTGGTACTGTGGAAGTATTGCGACCAGAGTACCCGACCAGAATCAATGGCGACTCTGCCTCAGCCAAGGTCTTGATGATGATTTCCAGTTCTGGCTGCGGAAGAGCGGCAGGCAGAACAGGCTGCCATTCCTCCTGCTTCAGAGAGTAGGCAGGGATGTCTTCTTCCATGACTTCGCGCGCGCCGACCATGTAGACAGGGCCGGGAACGTCGCTTGTGGCAAACTGGAGAGCCCGGCTGGTCAGCTGCTTGATGTTCTTGCCCGTCTTGAACTCGCCAGCATAGCGACAATATTGAGCGACAATAGCTCTCTGATCGTGTGCATCCTGTAGCCAATGAATATGCTCAGTGCGCGAACCCCTCATCTCACCCTCGAGGGTGAATGGGGAGAGTCCGGCAAAAACGAAGACAGGAGTACGAGAACATGAGGCGTTATGCATGGCACATCCTAGCATCTGGGTGCCAACGTCCACATGTACGAGCACACATTGGGGTGTGCCAGTGACACGGGCGAATCCATCAGCCATTGACATAGCCACGAACTAACATCTACGGGTTAGAGCGAATTTGTTTCCCCGACGAGGCATTGACAGGCTTTCAGTCTCGAGGCAGAAATCGCAAGACATCCTTCTTGGGGACAGTAATGACCGTTGGGGACTCGGCGTCGTCTAGCTCTCTCGGCCTTGCAAGCGCTTCAAGATGGCAGGATGGTCCGATCCGAGGTTGGCAAAGACATAGCGAACACCAGCCTCTAGGTGATAGCAACCGGTCAGTCAATGCTCGCTCCTTGGAGGATTTAGAATAGCGCCCAGAATAGCTCTTACCTCGTAGAGGGCTTCAAAAAAGGCAAAAGACGCAGAGTAAGTTGTTCTGTAACATAATCAGTTAGCCACAGTAGTAAGAGTGCCAGGGCTGATTCAAGGCAGGCCCGGCAAATGATGTCTACGGTAGACAAAGTCGTACATACAGGCGCGCCATGGTTAGATGGAGTAAGAGAATGATGTAATGTAAGAAGTAATATGACGACGAGTGGAGGTTAACTACAGCTGGCGCTTGCATGCGGTATGGCCTACAGCTGGCAGTTGTATATAATGGAACTTGGTGTTTTGATGTCTCATCGGCATCTATTATCCCGACCGGTAAGGTGAATACATAGTCTTGGAGAACGTATGTGGAGGACATCTTCCGGTCGGGGCTGCAATGGCTTTGAGCCGTTAACCCCACCGACCCGAACCAGCACTACGGTTTGCTTCCGAAGTCTGGAACCAATGTCTTTTCCGTTCCTACTGCTGGCGCTTATTCACGGATACTCTAACATTTCAATAGACTAATTCTTGTCAGGCGTCCAGAGATCTTAGCCATCTGGTGCTCGCATCAACATCTAGTGAAGGCTGATGCGGATTTCACCTGTAGTCTACTGATAGAATGCCCCCCTTCTTGTATTTCTTGCTAACCTCATGGTCTATATTGGAGGGAAATACATCATTTGATCTCAATTTCTAGAGCGGAGGACACTGTGACATCTTGACCTGCCTTTCTGATAGATGAATGAAGTAAAAGGCTGCCGCTCCTGAGAAAGAATCACTAAACTACCCCATAAGTGAAAGTCTCCTTTTGGGACTAAACGAAAATGAGTGAACGATTGATAGAATGCCCTTCTTGGACTTCAGTATCATAATCACGGAACACAGATGGCTCATTAACTAGCCCAACCGATTAATAATATAACTGAGAATAGTATCTTCCTCAACCATTTAGTAGACAAATAACCAACAAAGGATGTTTTCATAGAATTATGTGGCCTGTGTACGCTGCTTGTACTCGTCCATGACACCATTGTAATCTTGAGGGGTGTACGGGGACGTCAGCTCAGCGTAAAAGGACGGTTTGCGACGATTCCTGATGCCAAGGTCTTTGAGCAGCATATCAACATAAGGAACGCCTTCAAACACAAAGTCAGGCAGGCTCGCTCCATAGCCAGCAGGGTAGCGCCACTTACCCCACTGCGTGTGCATCATGACTTCATTTGTAATATCCTCCTGAGACTTACTTTCTCGAACCAACTTGTTGTCAAAATAGGCAGAGATCCACACTCCCTGCATCGAAGCACAGACCGCCGTTGTAACAGACGAGATCATACCAGCAAAGGCAATGTTGCGTTTACCAAGAAAAGCAGGAGGGACTATAAAGCGGTAGTTCCGCAGAGGCTCAGCGTTTGGGCGAGGAGGGGAGCGAAGCTTGGGCTGTTGCTTGAGCTGAGGGAACTGCTTCTTAACGCGCGCATCGAACTCGGCGTTAAGCTGGGCTTGTTCCTTCGGGCCATATGGTAGGCTAAAGGCATGCTCGCCGATATTGGAGAACTTGACGAGCGACTCCTTCTTCCATCCTGTAGAGCAGATCATGCTATCTGCCTTGAGCCTCTTTCCGGACTCTAGAAGGACTTGGCCGGGCTCAAGACGCTTGACGTTGTCGATGTGGACGCGAATCCTTCCATCACGGACCAAATCAAAGAAATCCTTGTTGAAGTTAAGAATACTGAGACCACTGCCAATCCAGAACACGTCATACCACGGCTTTAGCTTCTTGGTCTCTGGGTGGTTATCATAATTGATCTGGTTCAAAACGTCGTTGCCCATTGATCTCCAAAATGCACGCACAATCATGCGTCCAAACGCCGTACCATGAAGAAAGCGCCGGATCGCACCGAAGCCATCCTCGTGGCCCCAAGGGCAGGGAGCAAACCATGTCATGAAGCGAACAGTCAATGTCTTATCGATACGGGCCTTCACGGGCGTCACCCAGCGAGGCGCAATCCACACAGGGCCGTTCGTCTCTGGCTTGACGATCAAGTCAACCTGAGCTCCAGCGTCAACCATAGCGTATGCAACATCATAGGCAGATTTGGCACCACCGACCACAATGGCATTTTTAACGCCCTTGACCTCATCGGCTCGAGAGCAAAATTCTTTGGCATGGAACAGAGGTTTGTCAAAGCTTTCGCTGCCTTCAAAGTAAGGCATGTTGGGGGTAGAGGTGAGACCAGTGGCGACAACTATTCTTTTCGCTTCGATTTGACGCTCACCCTGAGGGCTTGCCACAGTAAGCTTCCAGCCATCCTCGCTGGTCTGCTCTACTTGACCAACTGTGCTGTTGAATTGGGTTCTCTCAAGTACGCCATGCTTCCGGGCATAATCAGTGAGATACTTGTGCAGAGTCTTGCCAGGAATGTGATCGTTCTCCTCAACGCCGTAAATGTCTTTGCTCATGGGGAAGTCAGGAAACTCGTAGGTTCCAATCATGTTGTTGGACTTGAGACCTGGGTACAGTCTGTTGGCCGACCATGTTCCTCCAACGGAGTCATTTGCTTCAAGAATCGCGACCTTCTCATCAGGGTGCGTTTCGATGTAGGCTTTGGAGGCGCCGAGGCCGAACCAGCCTGTGGTGGCTTCAGTTGGTATGAATTCTGCATTGCGAGGGGAGCCGGAACTCACCAGAGCCAATGACGACCAAGTCATATGATTCAAACATGTTTGGATTAATGCAAGTTGGATCTGATTTGGAGATAGTGAGATAGATGAGATGGATAAGATAGAGTGAATGGGCAGAGGAAGCACGAATGCAAACGGCCTGGATAGGATGGGCGTCTTCTACGACATGGAATAGCCTGCTGTTCTTTTACGCCATGATAAGCTTTCCTGATCCCATGTTACACACACCGTTTGGGACCCCCTGCTCCAAACCAATATGCGCCATTCCCCAAGCGGTTGTTCTCGACACTACAACTCTGAAGCATATAAGCCTTGCACTAGTACTGCGACGACCTTATCGGAGAGAGATTAGGAGATTTCGGAAGTGGCCCCACCTTTCCAACTAGGTCTGCCGTGCTTACGGAACGGTCCGAAAAGGTGGATCCGAACCTGGTCGGGGTCCGTAGGAGTGAAGAGAATACCTGGGGATGCTCGGCCGTGGGTTGGGCTCTCTCCGCAGCAGGACAAGCGGAATACTCACGCATCGACAAGCTTCATTCTATACATGGCAGATCCATATTGTGACCCCAGGAGGACGCATTTACTCCTTCATGAGAATCCGGCAATAGGAGGACAAACATTGAGCACAATTGTGTTTAACTAATTATCATAAATGGCTTGTGGAATAGCCTACTCAGTCCGGTCTTCTTATTCGTAGGTAATGTGTCCGTCAATCTGCCCAGCGTCCAATCCACCCATAATCTTGATATCTGTAGCCGTAATGTGTCTAGACGCATCGCTAAAAAGATAAATAATAGCAGGTGTAAGGTCATTTGGGTCACTGAGGCGCCTTAATGGCGGGGCCTGGTATGGCTGTTTCGCATCCCGCTCACTCTGAGTGGCCAATACATCCCTGAACATCTGAGAATCTACGTACCCAGGTGAGATGGAGTTAACACGAATGTTGTGCTTGGCCAGCTCTACCCCGAGTGCTTTTGTGAGCATAAGAACGCCGCCCTTGGACGCGTTGTAGGAGGACATGCGGCAGCCTGGAATAGCGATGTGAGCGCACTGAGACGCCATCATGACAATACTACCAGAGGTTCCTTGCTTGATCAGCTGCTTGACCACGCGCTGGACAGTGAAAAATGTTCCCCGCACCTGTAAAGCAACGTTAGACAGTTGACAGAACCTAAGGGAGGAGGGTATGGCTTCTACATTAATTTCCTGAATGCGCGTGAACTCATCCCATGACTGGTCAACAAATGGTTTGTTGCAGTTGATCCCCGCGCAAGGTAGACATCCATCAAGCAACCCGAGGGCCTCAATGGCCTTATCGACACCAGCATTCAGGCTGTCAAGTTTGGTGACATCGGTCTGGAAGTAGAAAACATTGGTACCAAACTCGTTTTCCACGCTGGAAAATGCGTCTCTTGATTTGTCTTGAATGTCTAACACGGCTACGTTGGCGCCCATCTCGCAAAGAGACCGCACAGCTGCGTAGCCGATACCTCCGAGGCCGCCGGTCACAATATAATTGCGGCTGCGCAGCTCGAACATTGGCCGGACATTCTGAAGCTTGATGTCTGCCATAGTCGAAAGTTGATGATAGGTTTGTTTAAGGATGTCTTGGTTGATTGAGATTGTGGTCAGAATGATTTGAGAAAACCACAGAGTATTCAAGTGAGCGGAATACGCGTGCTGACGAGGTGAACTTGAGGCTTTATGTTGGCTGGGCCCTTAGACTTGCTCCACATACTCTTCGGATGCCTATTTGAGAGCCGTAGCACCGTCCGTCATTCCGTATTCTCCGGTAAAGTCCGGATCGACAAACTCACACCAGTTTGTGACCTGCGCTGGGACGAATGAATGGTGAGTGCTGCCGACTCATGCCCCTACCATCATCTTATTGTCTCAGTAATAAGATCTTGAGACTGTCACGCGTCTACAACCATGAGTCAAGAGACTTGCAGTTGAAATATTGGCCTATAGGCTATAATAAAGAAAGACTCCGTCAAATATATCGTCCCATCCCTGATCAGGCTTTGCGAAGACCAAACGCGAACATCTCATTCGACTCGACAGCATCTTTATCCCGTAATTTATTAGCAGTCTCCACACCAGCAATAGGGACGCGGTATTCCAATTTCTCTTGACCCTGCGCATTGGGCACTGGATGAGGATATGGTAGGTAGGAAGGCATTAAACCCAACTGCGCTAGCACTGTTCCCTGGTCCCAACAAATATGTTCGTGATAAAGCCGGTCTCCACGGATGTTAACAACAGCGGTGAACGGTATTTCAAGCTTTCGCCCTGTGGGAGGGATCCCTGGCGCACTAGTAGAAGAAGCGTCAGTTGGCATGTTCGCGAATGAGTGGATTAGTTTGTGAGACATACAGCCAGTCAATCTGAGAATGATGAGTGCAGATGAAAATAAACTCGTCGATGACTCTATCTATACCAACAGATCTGCTAATGAGGCAGGTTTCTGTATCTGGAGGATTCTGGAAAATGAAGTGGTCGCGGTAGAAGGCAGTTAGCTTCTCCCGGCCGATCCCCCCTGTCATCTGGATATTATGAGTCAGTTGACGTTGGTCTTTAGACCAAGGTGAAAGGGAGAAAGGCGATTACCGTAGGCACATGATTAACATATGGCTCCTGTACCATGGTGCTCATGGTATGCTCCACGGAGCGGTTTTCGAACTCCCAATAGGTATGTTCGTCCCAAATAACTTCCAGATCAAAGTAAGGACCGTCCATAAGAGATTTCAAGAAGCTAAGACTTCGGCTGTGAGAAATAGACTCCATGTTGTAGCTGTAGTCTTTGCTGAAAGGAGTGGCGAACAAGTACGATGTTGCTTCCGGGTAGTTGTAAGCCGTCACCGCCCTTGTACGTTGCAAGCGTTTGGAGGCACTCCCCGCCAGATGATGCAGCTGTGGGACTTTTGAGGACGCGATTACAGAGGTCTCGCCATCCCCAAGATCGCCAAAAATGACAGCACCTGAGATCTGTGAGAATGAGTCGACATGGGGAGCTATATGGTTCCAAAGCACTGTCGAGTATGCTACGAGGGGGTCTATTAGCTCGCCAGTCCGGTTCTTCTGTTAATGTTTAATAATTCAAGACTGACCTATGATACCAACGACGTTCTTAGGCTCAGTGGACCTCGCAGCCTCGAGCTCCTTCAGCGCCTGACTGACAGCTACATCAGGGTTGGCAAGTCCTGCCTCTGTAATTTCAGCGACAGTGTAGCCCTCTTCTGCCCATTTCATCAACGGAGACGGCACACATCCATCGATCCGCAATGCATCACTGGTGGCTTTGCCAGTCTCGGGCACGAGGATGATTAGTCCTGGTCCGAAACCCCGCCTGCTGAGCGGCTCCAGGATTGTAAGGCTGGCTGTAGGGTTGCGCAGGCGAGTAGCTGGGAGAACTGGAGGCGCGGAGAAATTCTTTTCCATCATGATCAAGACTAGTGAAATTATGCAATGAGTTTGTTAGGATTTGATACTGTACTTGACGTAGACGGTAAGAGGTTTGCTAGTATAGTGCTTCAGGGTTTGCTTTATGAAGGCGGAGTCTGTGTCACCTCGTACTATACGGATGTACGGTTTACGCAAATCGGCTATTCGGCCTTCCCATTCTCGAACAGAGCGGCAACATCATTACAGGGCCTGTTATCTCCTTCCTCAGTTTGACTCCCTTGTTTACGCCGTCAAACCTGATACAGTTGTTCCGCGCCAAGTACAGTGGTGGCGTGGCCACTGAAGGCCGGGCTCCAGTGGACCAGACAAGGTTCTACGGATCGCAGTTCCGTCGCATATATGATATGAAAAGACTTTCCGTAGCTCAGGCCGTTCCGCTCGGACATGATTGGAGATGCCTTTCAGCCAGTCAGTGCTATACCCCGCTTCTTTCAGCTATGATATTCCACCCGGCTTATTTTCTATCTGCGTGCACTGCATAAGTTATTTTGCATCACCTTAATTAGAAAACCCGAGATGCGATTATGGGAAGATTATTCTTTAGGTTAGATATGCCTGAGCTCCTGACTAGAATTGACCCGTGGGGTATAAGGCTAATTGGACGTCGGTTCTAAGATTACCATAGCTTGGCATCAGATGCATTTTCGTGAGAAGGTCTAACAAATAAACGAAAACAAGAGTATGATGAATTATTATAAGAACTATAAAGTTAAAAGCTACCTAGACTTTAGACTCTTGTGGCAAGTTTCCTCAAGTGGTGGAGAAAAGGATGTTAGATAGATGATAATATCCAGAGGGTTTCGGCACGACTTATCAAGAGAATCAATCATATAGATAGTCTGTGAAGCTTACTTATCCTAATTGTGCCATCTGAAATCCGGGTGTCGCCATTCAAGGTCTTGGATTTCTGACAAAGTCTTCCCAGCCAATACTCTCTCCACATTCACTCCAGACCTTCTCTTGTTACTCCTCTCAATCGCGAAATACATACAGACACCAATCAGAAAGATAGCAGATTGTGCTGCCAGATTCAAACCGTTACCAATGCGATATTCGGGTCCATCGAAAGGGAGAAATGCCCAAGTCGATACCAAACCTCCAATGTTACCAAGCATCACGTTGAAGGCGACCGCAGAGGACCGAGAAGTATCTGAAATGACGTTTGCTGAGACGTGGGCATTGGGGAATGCTCCCAACGCGAAGATGCCGCATACGGGCAAAAATGTCGCCGCATAGCGCACATGTGGGTTGGATGTTGCCAGAAACATGCTGTACCCTACCATTGAGAACGGTGCACATATGATAAGGAAGATGCCGCGCTTGTCCAGCTTCCAGCTTATATAGCAGAATAGCATGCACATAATCGTGCCCAGGACGTTTGGTGGAACTGTGAGGAGCTGCTGGTTCTGGACAGAGTGCTGAGGAAAGATTGTGCGAACAATGGTAGGGAGGAAGAAGGACAGGCCATGTACAGTGATGAAGTTGAAGAAGGATATCACGGCTGTTGGCAGCACCACTGGGTTCAGGATGCCTCGGAGCATTCTCTTCGTACCAAACTTGTCGATAATCTCGGTTGTTCCGACTCTTTCTGCCATGATTCTTGCATTTGCTAATTTCTTTTGCTCCGGTGATAACCAGGTGGCAGTTTCGACCCTATCGGTAAGCGTGAAAAATGAGATCACTCCCACTGCACAGGTCACAGTACCTTCAATCGCTTGGATTAGCATTGCTTAATCATCAAGATATTGGCAAACGCGGACTGCCCAACCTTCGATCGCAAAGATCATCCTCCAAGAATGCAAGGAGCCGAAACTTTGAAGACGCAAAATGGCAGAGGCAAGCAGGCCCCCAAATGCACCCGCCAAGGATGCCGAGATGATGACGAACGAAAGCCGAAAGGTCAATTCACTGCGCCGATACCAACGCGAGAGATAGTACACGTTCGCCGGTAGCATGGCCGCTTCGAAGACGCCAAGTAAGAACCGGAGCCCGCACAGAGTCGAGAAGTCATGGACGAAGGCCGTGCAGGTGGTGCAGATACCAAAGCCGACACAGCATGCAGGTATAAACCAACCCGGCCCTATCCGCTTGCACAGGAGATTCAGAGGGATCTCAAACAGGATGTAGGAGATGTAAAAGATGGAGAGAGAAACGTTAAAGTCGTAACCCTGCATCTTCAGGTCGGCCTCTAGACCTGCGATCTTGGCATTGCCTGCAGAGTTATGAGAGATATGCTCGAGAGTAGGTGTCTTGATAAACTCACCAATGTTTGCGCGATCAATAAAGCAAAGCACTGAATCGTGAGTGTGTCAGCTACGCCTTGTCTACGGCTTTGGACTCTATGGGCGTACAGTAAATAATTGTAACCGTGGGAAGTATACGAAGATCCATCTTCCATCGAAGCTTGGATTCCAACGCTTCGTCGACAGATGGCGCTGGTTGACCATATCTGTAACTCGTGTTTAGTACTCTCTTTCCATCCATATTAGATGTATCTTAGTATCTTACTGGTGCACTGTGCCCTCCTCAATGTCTTGCGTGTCTGGAAACTTCTCGAGGGAGAACAGGGTTTCTGGCTTGGGATGTGTAGGCGACGGCTCCATCGTAGCAACTAAGGAGTACAATACACTAACTCCGGCGAGTAAAGAATAAAGTTTTAGAGTTTGGCGCTGATCGAGATTTTGGCAGCTAATAAATATGGGATTCACGTGTCGCAAATGGTTCATGTACCTATAATGAAATACGGTTATCACCATTCCGATGCGACGGAAACAAAAATTACGACGGAATTAGTCAATATGCCAGGCATTCTGAGCATGACACACCCGTTCGAACAGGGGTTTACCCGACATGCAGTCGGATAAAGGAAGGCGGAAGACCTTGTCTACTAAATGAGGGAACGCCACTTTTTTATTACTCTGTTCGGCACTATTTGGTGCCATAGTTCCGAAGCTTAGGGATAAGACAGGAAATGTAGAAGAAATCCCTATTGCTTCCCATACTTTATATGCAATTTCCGGTTTATAGAGGCTGATAAAGTAAAAGTCCCTATAAATACAAAGTGTTATGATTCGTGCCTGTAACAGCGCTGTAAGGCTTCTATAAGGCAGCTATAGCACATCTATAATTGCTTATATAGTGATTATGGCCTGATTTTTTGCCCTGTGGTTTAATGGCTTATATAACTATTATATATATTATAACCCCTGTAGTTATATTATATACACCTTATAATTTTATTTATTAGCTTATTAATTATAAATTAAGTTATATAAGATAATTAATATAAGGATATTATTATCTTACAGATTAATATATCCTAAGAATAATTATATCCTAAGAATAATTATATCCTCTAAAGATAATATCTTAGTATTAAAAATACTAATATATAAATTATATTTATTAGTAATTTTATAGACTTAGCTTAATAGTTATTAATAAGAATACTTTATATTAATAAGCTTAATATATATTATTAATTATTAAGATATATAGTAGTTAACTTATTTACATTTAAAATATAAATTAGTTTCTTTATTTAAAATTATAATTATTT
>NC_030990.1:4824725-4828177 GCF_000149955.1 Fusarium oxysporum f. sp. lycopersici 4287
ATAATTTAAAATTAAGAACTTAAGATTTATTAGATATATATTATTTATAGTTTATAAGTATATATTAATAAATAAAATATAGCCCCTAGCTAAAAATCATAATAATAATCTGCCTTTAAAATAAGATATTAAAGAAGTATTAAAGCTATTTAAGCTAAAACCTTTTAAGGGATAAGCTATTAATATATTTACTTTAATTACCTTATTAGCATAGGCCAATTATCTTTTAATCTCTGGCATTATAGTATTAAACCTGAAAAAGGGGTTAAATTATTAGGTTAAATATTCTTATTCTCTCTTAATTCTCTAAAGATGCCTTATGAATATAAATCGTCAAGAACGTTCTGGGGATATCCTCGCCACTTTTTGGATCCTTCTCTAGCCTGGCAAACTTGTCAAAGTTCGGCGAAAATATGCACCGGTGACTTGGGTTGTTTTCAAAGCGGTGGACTAGGTGCATCCCCTCGATTTGCAAGATTTTGGTTTCTGTAGTAAACCTCCGCTCTTGACTTGACGATGTTTCGGCATTCGAGGGCTCTTTCTTATCTACAGCAACCTCTTTAGCTCTAGTTATCATCAAGAGCTTCCCATCCGCGGAAATCTTGCCATCTGTGTAGAACACTCTGCGTGCGGAAGACGGGGAACCATCCCGAGGAACCTTGCTATTTCGGAAGATGTGGCGAAATTTCATAACACCCGAAAGAAGATCGTAGCCAAAAACCGTAATGGCTGTGGTCCTTCTCCGGTGGCTATCGGGATCAAAAGCCCTGGTTTCTGTCATAATCACCACAGTGTCGCCTGCTGAAGCGATACCACGAGCATACCCATGGAAAGCACGTTTGGGCTTCAGTCTTATCTCATCGGGCCACTGAACTTCAGGCAAAACATCTAATTCTTTATCGACAAAACAATCGCGATGCAGCTTCCAGGTGAGAATCTTTGGAGGATATTCATCGACTAAGGCTGTGACAGTTTGGCTGCTATGTGACAATGCAAAAAGCGTAACCCCTCTGCTTTTGAGCAACTGTTTGTATTGCGAGCGTATGATTTGTCTGCCATATGGACCATCCAGCCTCTGTACTTTGACAAGCCAGCATCCTTCGTCGTAATCTGATAACGTCAATAGTGAACAGTTGTTCGAGATTTGTACGATGGATAGGTGACCCCATAATTCTTGGTTCTGTATTGGCAAAATCGTCTTGCCTGTCCGTCTGTCATATATTGTCCAATGTCTGTGCCTTGGTGTTTGCCTCACCATTAACAGAGAAGCATCCGCGCTCAAAACCTCAAGTTCTGAGAACCAAGTAGGACCGAGGAGATGGTCCGTTGGGTCAATAGTGGGTAGTGGATGTTCGGCGACTTCTCCAGAACGGATATCATAGGTTCTGAAAGGTCTTTTGTCGGCTTTCCACAAGAGAGTAGCACCATCTGATGGCAGCATACAGCTCCGGAACTCGCTGGATCGATGATCCAACTCAACTGGTAGGGACTGACGTTGCTGAGAAACGTAGGGTCGACTTTTGATCCGTGCTAAGAAGTTTGGAAATGGCATACTGATTATGTCTGCACTTTTCTGGTCCTGGGAATGCGAATCGACATCCGAGTTCCCAGCCAATGTCACTCTATTGGCCATCGGTGTGGCTTTCACCAGGCTCGCAGGCTGCTTCCCCGGTGTGTTTGCCTCGTCTGGGGTCGGATCCTGCCATATCGCATCGAAATAAGCCAAGTCTTCTGACTCAGCAGAACGATCCCCACAATCAGTAATTCTGTCTGGTATCAGTTGTGACCCTGAAGGATTTCTTGCTCAAACTCACTGACTGGTCTCAACCTCGGGAGACGCTGGCCGCGATGACGTGCCAAAGACAGAACCCGCAACGGAAGAAATATCATTCAGATAATTTTTCAACATGTACGAGTGAGGGCCAGGTAGGTATGAACCCTCAATTTTGGCTTCTAAATTTCTGATCCTGGCCTCAATGCTAGATACACCTCCCTTGATGTGGGTAGTATCATCTAGGATGTTTATTGTGTTATTTTTTATGTCCTTAGAAGCTGCACTGTATGTTGAAGTTAATACTTGAAAGTTATGAAGAACTAATCTTGACCTACTATGTGATAACATCTACTGCTAAGTTGAGAGCTCTTCGGTTTGTTTCGAGTGACGCCTTGAACCCAGAAATCTTCCTCTTTCCGCTGGTAGCCCAGTTCACTGCTGCTAATTTCCCTTTATGGCCTGACAGGACGCCATCTATGTCTCTAGCCACATTCAGTGAACTAGTAATGATTTCGTTAATGTTGTTCTTGGTATTTTTGGTCACATCGCTATCGACAAAATCGCAGTCATCTGGGACAAGGTCTTGAAGTAAGCCTAGGGTTTGCCTCAAAGCGGAAAGCTCTTGGTTGACAGAAACCAGGTCATTCTTCGCATCTTTACAGTCCCTGATAAATTGAGAGACGATAACAAATGTCTTGTCGGAGGCTTGTATCAAAGCCACACAGGAGGCAGCGACAGACAGACCATCCATCGTGGCGGTGTAACAATTAGAGCAAAGATACGAATGTCAGAAGTTTTTCCAGGTGCAAATGTAAGAAGCTGAGAAAAAGCTTATGCGTTCCGCAGGGGCGGGGAAGCAATAAATACTAAGAGAATAATAATCAGGCTGGAAAATAATAAATCCTGCACGCCACCAAAAGAGCTAATGCGCCCTGCTGTTCGCCTAATGAGGCAATGCAGTAAGATTAACAAATTCTACGGGTTTTCAGCAGGCTGATTTAAGACCTCGTACTAATTGTATAAACCCGAAATGTCTTGAAGTATCTTCAAGGCATTCAAAACTTGTTTGCGTGTCAAGTTGTGATCTCGATTTTCGACCCTACCTATGCACCTATGGTCTTCTCCAAATAGTTCAGCCAATTCACCCAGCACTTTTCGCATCTTTTCCTCACTCCACCCCTTCCTTGCCATCAAGTCCTTAGATTAAGTATTGATCTTTGGCTCCGAAGGATTAGTGCGAAAAGAGCACGTTTCTTTTTTATTTTACTCCTTGTGTGTCGCGATTTTGTCTTGCAATAGGATTGGCAAATTGGAACGTTCGTGGATAAATAGGTTACTCAGTCTACAACAAATATTACCAATCCGATTTTTTGTACTTATCGAAGCCGTAGCGCGCATAAGGACTCGGACTCTTCTAAACCGAGGTCTCAACCGAGTATCAACAACAAACAGGCCAATGTTATGGTTTGCTAACCTCGGTCTGGCAAGACCAATCGTGGCTGCAGTTGCTCGTAGTTTGCACACAACACATAAAGTTTCATCAAGGATCATAGGGAGTCATTCCATCAAATGGCCTACGTCTGACGTATTTCAAATTCCTATCCCGTTAGTTATCATACATCTTAGCTTGGTAGAGCAAGTGCGCTTCCTTCAAAATACTCCCATACACGGAAGCCAA
>NC_030990.1:4828569-4830543 GCF_000149955.1 Fusarium oxysporum f. sp. lycopersici 4287
GGTAATCTTAAGTAAAATTTAACTTAATATAAAATAAATTAATCCCTTATTTATATTAATAATATATTATTATTTAATTAATTTATTAAGTTTATTATATATTGTATCTTATTTTTTTTTTAAATTTATAAGTTAGCCTTAAAAGATATATTTAAGTATCTCTAAAGTCTAATATAATTTAAATATTTATTACCCCTTAGCAGGAAAAGTTTTATTAAGTTAATATTATTATAATTAACTGCCTTAATTATAGCCTAAACCTAGCTATATATAACCTAGCTAGAGAGCCTTACTCTTTAGCTAGCCCTAATTATAATAATTAGTTTCTAACTATAAATAAACTAAGCTATACTAGGTTTATTATTAGCAGATTATATAAGGCATAATACTAAGCTTATTAAAGTATTATATCTCTTAATAATAGATTTAATATATATTAGGCTTAATTAATATAAAAAAGTTTTATTAATAATTAATAAGCTAAAATCTATAAAAGTATAAATAAATATAACCTATATACTAGAGGTTTCTATAAGAACTAATAATATAATAAGGTTAATCCTTCCTAGACTAATATAGTTTATATATTAGTCTAAAGGACTATTAAATAAAAGTTATTAGTCCTTATCTTATTAATAAACTAAAGCCTTAGAAGGTTAGTCTAATATAAGGTAATAAGTTTTTTCCTATAATTAGAAAATAATAAGGTTTATATAATATAACTGCTAGGGTTATAATATTAATCTTCTTTTTATAACCTACTTTAAGGGCTATTTTATTATTAACCCTTATAGATACTAGGCTTAAATTATCTATTATATAATAAGTAAGTTAATCTGACTTCTAATTATAATTACTAATACCATTAACATACATAATAAGCAAACCAGATAGATAAGCAAACCAGACAAAAGTCCCTTATACTATATTATCACTATTAGATTAATTAATTCTTAACTAAATAATATATCTTAATTTAATAATAAAGCTAATATACTTCTTGCACTTAAGGCCTATCAGGGAGACCTAAAATTAAGTCTATAATAAGCCGCAAAAATCTATAATATTAACTACCAGCGGCTTTTTAATTAAATAAATAAAGTATAGGCTTGCAGTAATTATATCCTAAACTTACAGAAACTAAGTAATCTAGAGGAACAGGTTATAATCTAGTATATTCTTAATCTAGATTTATAAAGGATTTCCTTCCTGGTATTGCAATATTAAAGAAATAGCAAATTAACTGCTTACTAATTGCAATATATTACTAGTTAGCAAGCACTAGGCTATTAATTTTATTAAGCAGTAATTACAGCTTAAGATGCATTTTCAGAGGAGATATAACTATTAGAAGGCTAAATATAAAGATTTAATTGCTATCTGTAATTAGTTTAGGCTTATAGAGAATATAATTATAAAGTATAGTATCTAATTAGATAATATCTAGAACTTTAATAAGACTAGCTTTATAATAGGTATAATATTAAGCGGTATAGTTATTACTAGCTTAGAAAGGCATAAAAACCTAAAATTAGTTTAGCCTAAAGACTATAAATAAGTTATAATAATTTAAGTAATTAATACAGAAGACTAAGTAATTAATTTATATATAGTAGTTATAGGCTAATATTACCTTGCTAATTAGTACTAAGAAAGTAACCTCCTAGGCACTTAGGCTATTACTATAATACTAAATAACTAAATAAATAATAAGATAAGTCTTAACTAGCTAAAGCACTTTAATTAATATATAACTAATTAATTAGTTAATGCCTATTATCTTCTAATCCTTAATAGCTATAAAAGTCACTAATCTGCTAATTTCTAGATATACTATAAGAAGAATAATATTATTATACTCTATATACTGCCTTATTCCTTATACCTACTATAGCCCCTTAATATTAGGTACTTTAGGCCCTTAAAAAAGGCATATAATTAAGAAATAAAGTATCTAATTAGATAGTCTATAAC
>NC_030990.1:4831121-4832571 GCF_000149955.1 Fusarium oxysporum f. sp. lycopersici 4287
ATATATAATAGACTTAATAGATTAGCTAAATATTAGTATATTATTAATATAAATAAGGGAAATAGTTTATTATATTTTTGTTTTAATTTATGTTATAAAGGTTAAGATTTTTATTTTATTTATTTATTTATTATATTTACTTATTTTATATATTACTTAAGTTAGTTATAATTATAATTATCTTATTTTAATTTTAATTTTTTAATTTTTTAATTTCTTTTATTTTTTTAATATTTT
This sequence comes from Fusarium oxysporum f. sp. lycopersici 4287, assembly GCF_000149955.1. NCBI lineage: Eukaryota > Fungi > Ascomycota > Sordariomycetes > Hypocreales > Nectriaceae > Fusarium > Fusarium oxysporum. The sequence continues at coordinate 4,831,359 of NC_030990.1, forward strand.
TACTTTTATTATTATTATTATTTTTAAATTATTATTATTATTCTTAAATTATTATTATTATTTTTAAATTATTATTATTCTTCTTAAATTATTATTATTATTTTTAAATTATTATTTATTAAAGTAATATATAAATAAAATTACATAAAATAAAAACTTAGCTAGTCTTGGCACTTTGGTTAAATCTTTATATCCTCATAAAAGGAAAATAAATACAATTATAAAGGAGATCGCCATAAACATTCCCTCCATCGTTTTCGCTACGGCCCCTGAGACCACCACGAGAGTCGCATAAAGCGCCACCGGTGTAGAAGCCGGACCTGGCCTGTGGTGAAATGTTGGTTTTGGAGGCTCGGTTTGGCCATTCCCTCCTACCGGTGTGGGATTTGGTTCAGTCTTAGTCACTACAGCCGGCTCTCCTTGTCCATGACTGCCCCTAGCGCCAGTTGGTCCGGCTTGGTAAGTCTGAGGTTGATCAACCTTATGTCCTCCTTCACCGTCATGTAGGTTGTTGCCAGCGGCAGGCGAAGTGTTTTGTGGCCGGTGTTTTTGCCAAATTTGAGGGTCTGACTGATCGGGGCGAGGTTTCTGTCCATAAGGGTTGGGCTCATGAAACTGCACTTGGTGACTTTCGTGAACTGAGTGCTCACCCGTCGGAGCTACCACGACTGCCCCCGCTGGAACATCCAGAATGATTGTGTTCTCGTCATAGTGGCCACAAGCATTGCAGTCAACTTTGATGGTTGTCATCTCTACCGTTTGTGGTTGCTGATACTGGCAGTGACGGCAGGGAGGAGATCTTAAGGTTGTGCAAAGCTCGGTGACGGTCAAGTAAGATGGGTTGTTGGGGTCAACGACTGTATATGTTATAGTAGTAATTACTACATCTTCGGGTCCATGTGAAGTTGCCTGCATTGACAGAGATAGTTGTTGCGACATGGGCGGAATGATAGGTCCTTTTGCCTTGAGATTGAATGAGAGTAACTGCAGGCTCAATCGGGTACTAGTAGAGGCCAACGCGAGATCTGGTGCTTGAAGAAAGAAATATATGAAATGGGAGCACTACCAGTAGGGGAAGAGAGAGTTTACCTGTCCTCATGTCCACCACTGCTGAGAACGGGGCAAAGTAAGATAAAGAATTAAAAAATCGCTTCCAATCTGTTGTATAATAGGGTAGGTAGAAAGCCTGGGTGGAGTTACCCTGAGTGGTTAA
>NC_030990.1:4832793-4898224 GCF_000149955.1 Fusarium oxysporum f. sp. lycopersici 4287
ACCTTAAGTAGATACCAATATAAGCATATCCAGTGCCGATTCTTATCACATTCTTCAGTAGTCATGTCGGGTCCTTCGCCGATTAATTCAAAGCTAGGGTAGCCAGCTGGAGAACCGAGACAACCAAAGAACCTAAATGTCCCAATCACAGGTAGGTTGGTCGGCATAATAGATGAGGCAGCAACTGTCGATGTTGCTGGAGTTGGTATACCCCCAGCTGTTGAAGTAATGGCTAATAAGAATGTGGAGTTAGATAGTTTGTATAGAGAAACAACAAACAGCATATCGGGTTTTTGTCTCTACGGCTGTTGGAGACTTACTATTACTAGAGCTTGTTCTCTCCGCAGACCCTGGGGAGGAGGGACGATTTAAGTCAGTCGAGGGCTCAGTCTGTTGGACTGTGGTGTCTTCCAGAGACTCTACTGTCGTCGTAATGTCAGGCTTAGGAACTGGATCCAATATTAGTACTGACCTCGTTACAGCTGATAATGTTATAGATGACTTCTAGCAGGGCCTGTCATTGCAGATAGGGTCGATGATAATCTGTGGTAGCCTGGGCTTATAACATACCTGCAGTATCCTGAGTTGAAATATCACTACTCAAGCTCTCGGTGGGTTCATCGGTAGAGGCTGAGACTGCTGAACTCGCGATGGGCGTTTTAACATAGCCGGAAGAAGTGGTGGTGCCATCAATGAGGGCATCAGAAGTACGGATCGTCTCTGTATCCGTTGTACTGATCGTCTCTGTACCCGTTGTACTCTGAGTGGAAGAATCAAGGGATGTTGTAGTGATGATTTCAGAAGTTGACTCAATCGCAATGGTTGAAGACTCTTTCGTCGCATCACTTGTCACAAGAGTTGTTGTGGTGGTATCCGGCAGTTCTTCTGAAGATGTGAACGTACTGCTGGCCTCGGTTGATGCTTCTGTAGGCGTAGTCTCCTGAGTAGTGGCGGTGGGCTCTTCAGTTGTAGTTGTAAAGTCTTGCGTAGTATTTGTGGTAGGCTCTGCTGTAGTGGTGGTGGTCTCGTCCGCTGTTACTCCGATCCCGATTGTTCCAGACACAGTTCCTGAAGCCTTGGTCGTAGAGGTGAAAGTCGCCTCACCCGGTGGTAATGTAGTCGTAGTCGTCACATAAGCGAGGCGGACATCAGTATCACAATCAATACAACCCTCAGCGTTGATCAGGAGCGCCGAGTCCCACTCTGAATCTCCTTGATCACAAATGGCAATGACCATGGTCTGAGCACCAGAGGTGAGGATATCAATCCAGAAAGGTGGTGATGAGCCGGGATATGAGGTCACGCTGTCAGGCGGTGTGATGCCAATTGGCTGCGCAAGATAAGGACTGGTCGCGGTTATCTTATTCCCATTGGGATCCAAGGCATACTGTGTGCCACCAACGAAGATGCCGATGGGGTCAGCAGAGCCGCTGGACATTATCAGTTGAATGGTTGCTTCTGGTTCACATGAGAGTGCGACTTACCCTTCTTCTTCCGATGCAAGAATAAGCTCAACTCTGACACCGCTGTAGGTTGGATTGAGGAAGAAGTCGACAGTTAATATCGCTGCATTGAAAGTGTTTGCATTGCAATATGTATCCGAACCAGGTGCTCCGTTGTTGACATAGTGGTCACCGTTGGGTAGAGCTCCAACAGCAGCGCCAGAGGTGAGTATCCCACCGCTTCCGATACCAAAAGGCCCATCGGAAAACGTTCCAGAACTTACTGTTGCGCCTGAGAAAGAGGCCTGGAGAATGGTTATGCCTTGACCGAATATCGCAGAGGCCAGAGCGTTTGCATCATTAGTTGTTACGATGCTGAATGCCTGGGAGACCGGCAGCAGTACCACAGAGGCAACAACCTGGATGCTGGATAGCTGCAACCTCATTGTGAATAATGTAATTCACATTGGTAAAACAACTGTAATCCCGGCCTTCGTTTATTTCCCAGCTGAGAAACTCAGCAACAGAGGTGCCTAGACAGGTTTATCTATACCCTCTATCTATTGAACTTGGCTTAAAGGTTGACACAAGGGAGAGTCCAATATCTGATTGGATAAATAGCTAAAACATGATTCCCTTATCGTGGCGTTTTTGCCCACAATCATGTTCATTCAACAAACCTCGATATTGGTCTCAACTAGCCTGTAGCTATTGCAGGTGCAGGTTATGTTTCTTGTTCCTTCTCGGGTGTTCTTATTTGCTCAGATGTTTGCTCTGCAGGCTTGTCCTGGCTGAGCTTCCGTTTATGGATGGTTATAGAAAGCTTAGTTTAGATAACGTCATGACCGTAGCTCTCCCATGGTGTAATGCCTTAGCTTAAAATTCGTTCCGAATTGCAAACAACTACTACCCCTGAAACCACCATTATTCCGAACGCCGCTCTAGGCTTGCCAAAGTCTTAAGTAACTCCGAACATGGTCAGAAAATATCACACGACTGGAATGAGAATTTGACTCGTATTCTCACCCAAAAAAGGTCTTTGGAAAGCCTAGCCGTTCAACTTGTGATCCTCCCTGAAACTGTGCGGACCGCTGGAATGACATTTAATGAACATGAAATATACCACTATGTACGATTCATGGCTGGGTTGACATCATTATAGTGGCGAGTTGCACATGAAAGCTATTGCCATAGAAACCATTGTTCGCCTTGGAGCTGATGCCTACTATTATACTACACTGAGCGACCTTCAACTAAGGATAACAGACATGTCGTCAGACCTGCATAATTGCGCTGTTCCTTATTTCACAATCAAGGGACATATTCTGTATCCACTAATTCAGCTCCTTACAACACTACACACAGGTATGCAAATGTTTTACATTAATATAACAATAGACTCAAGCCACTAAGTTTTGACCACTTAGTTTATTATCTCTGCTAAACATATAATGTTGCTTGTATATTAATAGCCCTCTAATATGCCCTGATCTGACAGCTGTCTTAAGCCTTTATTTAAACAGCAGTGCCGTAAGTAGAAAGGCCAAATAATAAAATTACATTAATAAAAAATTATAACTGGCTTCCTTAAGTAAAGGACTTATAGGAAAGCCTAACCTCCTAGAATAGTTAAGTGCACAGTCAGAATAGGGTTAGTATTAAAGAATTGAAGTTTATAATACTATAGTATTATAGTATTATAATATAATATAATAATATTTAAGATTATATAAATATAACTAAGTAATCATAATTTATAAATATATATTAAATTTTATATTAAGATTCACCCCTCTTATCTTTATCCTTCCGGAGATCCCATTGGAGGGAGCCTTGGAGGACCCAGTAGTTGAGCTTGTAATACCGGAGGAGATAAACTCTCTATTTCGTTCCCTGAAAAGCTGGACGTTAAAGCATTTTCTTGGCAAGTTGCGTTGAAATACTGAGGAAATGAAGACATTCCGCGACGTTGGTATGGAGACCGTGACCCAAGAGAATCAAGGTGTATTGTTTGCGGCATTGCCTGTAATTCTGTTATGTTATGCTGATCTTCACATGGCGGTGATACCGGATAAGAGGACCTGGGTTGATAAAGAGGATCTGAATCAAGGCCTGAAGATCCTCGGAGAGGAGTGTGCCAAAATGTGTCATGTAGTGTGCTCGGAGTGCGTCTGGTCGCCTGGATATCGGCAGAGTTGAGATATCTCTGTTGGCTATATTGCATCTCCTGGCGGCTTCCTTGATCAAACCGTGTATCACTTGCCTCTGGCGTTGAAGTCCAAGATCGCTGGCTAGTAGAGCTTTGGACATTATCAGCAGCCCTGTATGGCGGTGGCGCAGACGAGTGGAAAGGCTGGCCAGGCTGCGCATTATTGTCGTTAGGAGCAGAATCCGGTACCATGTCTCGATTTCCCTGGGTTGAGTATCTCCTGGATGCTGAAAGCATTAGATAGGATAGAAGAAGAAGACACAACAGAGAGATACTAACCAGCTTTGCCGCCCATGATGTTGCCAAGGAGAGCAATATTGTCGATACCAACGGATTTCTTTCGCGACAATCCGACCTTCTCGCTCTGCACTTGGTCTGGCACTGGAACTGGAGCCTGGAGAGCGATCTGCCGCAGAAAGGATATCTCATTCAGCACCGCGCGATGGTGGCCACTGACCACAGGTATCTGTGTGTAGAAATCTGTAGAGTCAAGGAAAATCCACCGCGACCGGCGCTTGAAGGGTATCCTGCCCTGGTTTGCCTCTGGCCTGCACTTCTCTACAATCTTGCATACTTCGGCGAGCCCTTGGTGTGCGGCCCTGATGATGGTGTTAACGCGATCAAGCTCTATGGGCTTTCGCTCCAGGATATCCAGATATTCCTCGCGCAACCCGACAAGGTGTTGAAGGTCTCGCTCGCAGGTGCGGACCAGCTCAAGGCTCCGGCGCACTTCGTCACTGACTTGGCCACTCTCGATGGCGAGGGTAATCAGTTGATATGTCACGCGAAGAACTCCAGCTACGGCTCCCACAGCTGGAAGAATCTCTGCCATAGCAGCAGGCGTGTGTACTTCGGGGAATGGTGTTGAGGTTGTCGAGAACTTTCTCGGCTGCGTACGAGTGATACGTCAGTGTCGCTTTCCGAAAGAAGATCTCCGTGTCTGGTGGGATGGAAGATAGGATACTGTACTGGGATCATGCGAAGAGCAACGAGGGTAACATACCCGTTTGCGGGATGCAACATATTCTCAGGGCCTTGCAGGTTACAGCAATTCTATTGACTTCCGTTTACCTACGGAGCTCATCGAGTGACTTACATTATGATCAAGCGATGTGCAGTTCAGCTCGACGGCAAGGCGGCGCCATGTGGCTGTTTATTGGCCACAAAGATCAGCCTGCTAGTTAGGCACATTGTGGCGTACTAGGGCTGTTCAGCCGCCTTCCGTTTACCTACGGAGCTCATCGAGTGACTTTCATGATGATCAGGCGATATGCAGTTCAGGTCGACGACAAGGCGGCGCCATGTGACTGTTATTGGCCACAAAGACAAGGCTGCCAATTAAGCACCTTGTGTCGTACTAGGGCTGTTCAGCCGCAGTGGATCAATTAAAATGAGTCTGTGAATGAAATCCTGGTGAATTACCGATAATTAAAACCTGTAAATATAAGGAATATGGCTTCAACTCTACTAGGCACTACACAGTAGCCAGACGTGGCTCCACAACCAGCTGGGGTGACGAGAGTCGCCGCCCATCCCGATGGCTCAGCTTCTGCAAGCCGACGCATAGAACGGCAGCCCTTGGCGTACCCATGTCTTTGTAAATGAACCGCCAGTCGCCAGTGTGCGAAAACAATGCATAGCCGAGTTTAGCCGCCTCAACGATGATGGAATACATGTGGTGGCGCTGTTTCTGCAAGTTATCTTGATCAGGCGTAACGAAACAGTGGAGAAATGGATCCAGTTCCTCAACAAGCTCCTCTGCCTGATGTCTCACTGCACGCTCAGACACCTCAAGGGGCGTTCTCTCACTGGGGTTGGGATGAAGTAGCAGGGCGGACAGGGTACGCCACTTTGTCAAGACGACGGACATAACTAGGAGGAGGAAGAGGGGTTAGCGGTCAGGTTAAGGAGCGCGCAAAAAGATGCCATAATGAATCTTACCATTAAAGTCTTGTCGGGACTTATCGATTGAGCGAATAGACCGGAGGAAGTTGATTGCAGGTCCTGGTAGCAATGATATGCCGTTCCGGGAGTTGCAGTCAATACTGTTGAAAAGAACATGCGAGACAACATGCTGAAGGCCCAATCGACGAGAAGTAGGATGCAGACACCACTTAGCGACAGCCTCAGCTCCGAACCCCGAGGAATCCTGGCTGATGCCCAGATTCGTGAGCTGCTCAGCCAGAACTGATACACCGATGTCTATCGGTTTAACGTGGTAGTAGTTCTCGATGTGCTGCTCCATGATAACTTCTAGCCGCTGCAACATGCCAACAACCTCTCTGTCGGGTGTTGCTTGCAAGATGAAATTTTCCACCTTGATTTTATTGTCTGACGACTCCATACTCCCTGGGCTGTCAGTATCGGGGTTCTTAGGGGCGCGGACGATACGGATTGCCCGGCGATGCCTCGGACGGCGCTTAGTAAAGCGCTGAAGGAGCCATGCAAAGCAAATACCAACAAATATACCAGCAAAGAGGCACCCAATGGCTATTCCAGCAACAGCACCGGGCTCAATCCGGTTATTCGCCTTATTTCCTGTTTCCTGAGGACTGGTTTGGCCGGCGCTAGCATCTGTTCCACTGTCAATTGTGGACGCGGAGGTAAGGCTCGAGTGTGTTTTAGACATGGAAATTGAGGCAGATCCTAATTCTTCGAACTTTGAAGGAAGGGAGGAAGAACTTGGGTTTGTGGTAGTCCCGGGAGAGGTGAAGGAAGTATGTGTGAATTTCATTATGATAAGAAGAGCATTGTTCAGGTGTAAGGCAAGTGAGATGGACACCGATATGAGCAAATACCAAGGGTCTTATAGAACGACAAGGGAGCACGCCGTTGGTGCGGCGTGACGAAGCCCCTCGGTTATTCTTAATGTCGTATGTAAACTCTCCATCTCAGTCGTGCGAATGCATCAACTAAGAACAGCATGCCATAAGTACTAGTACCAAGCCTGTCGCCGTGGTTCTGGCCTTGTCTGAGTGACCGACGCCGCCTCGAGAAGGTCTAGGCCTTTTGCAAGCCGCATTTGGTGAAAAGTGGCTTTCATCCATCACAGTACTTCTCCGAGGACCCTAATAAACAACCATTTTTAGATTTACCCATGCAATTCCCGTCTAGCCCCGCTGACAGGCAAGTTGAAATGTTTATAAGATTGCACCTCGGATTTCAATTACTCCCCATCTTCGCTCAACAAGTTTCATTCATTTCCAATATATTCTCGCGTTGCGCTACGCTAACTTGTCCAACAATCTTTACACTACCTCAACCACCAAACTGCAAGGCAGAGCGCTGTTCCTATGCTCCCAGGATGACTAAAAGGCCAGATGCCACAGTAGCCATCGATCTTGGCACGACCTTCACAGGTGAGATGGCGAATTCTTTATAGCGCTATAGATACATTACAGGTAACTGATCAGTTGAAAGGTGTCGGTTTGCTATATTCCACTGGCACCATCGACATATTGGATAACTGGCCAGGAAATAACCAGCAAAGCGAACGAAAAGTTCCAACCCGTCTGGTCTATAACCAAGACAATACTGTTTCCTCTTGGGGGTTTCAATGTGATATTATTGATTCTCATCTCTCATATGGGAAGACGGAACGTCGACTTTTCAAGGTGTTTCTTGATCAAGCCACCCATGACGAGGCGAAGCAAGGAGGCTTGACTTATGTTCCACGGAGCACTCAAGACGTCGCAAGATGCATTACCGACTACCTTCGAGGCATCTACCGTCATGTGAAGAGCACGTATGAACGAAGCACTGGAGTAAGGAACTGGGCCAGCTCGACCATTATCTTTCTCTTTAGTGTACCTACAACTTGGAAAGGGATGGAAGTCATCAACACATTCAGATCAATCATCCGCGACGCTGGATTCGGTACTGAAGGCCCTGGACACTCTGCACAGATCGATCTGACGGAGGCCGAGGCCGCGGCTGTTGACACTTTGAAGAGCGGCGTCGTTGAATTCGGAACTGGGGACATATTCCTGACCGTTGATGCTGGCGGCGGCACGACAGACCTTTCACTAGTGCGTGTCACTTCTGTTGAGAACGATATTGTACAGATATCTCAGATCGCCGAGGTCAGCGGCATCGGTACAGGGTCAACTCTCATTGACTCCGCTTTCGCGAATCTGGTCGAGCACCGACTATCTTCTAACCCGGGCGTACTGGATGATTATCCAGATCTCCCTGGTACCTTGATGATGAGTGAGCGTTTCACGATTGTCAAGCACCATTTTGGTGAGACCTCATTTTCTTCCCCAGTTTATAAGATCCCAGTACCTGGCCTGCCATATAATTTTAGCCATGGGGGGCTTAGAATTGAAGAAGGACGCATGATCTTCGATAGGTTGGTTCCAACAGAGAATTCAGCTACATCATACGATGAGTTAACTGAAACATAGTGGTGAAATCCAAGCCCTTTTCGATCCCCATGTCGAACGCATCATACACATAATCAAGGAACAATTAGACTGGATGGCGGAGAACAAACCTACTGAGCAAGTGGTAGGTTTCCCAGTCGCCAACACTCTAGTCTCTCGCTGATACAAATCATAGACACGCATGATTCTCTCTGGAGGACTGGGCAGCTCTGAATATGTGCAACAGCGCATTCGGGAACACCTCAACCGGTTCAACCACCCCAGCGCTCGCAATTGCTCTGTCATTCCTAGTCGATTCCCGCAAACTACTGTTGTAAGAGGCCTCCTCCAAGATCACAAGCAGCGCATAGAAACAGGAAACAAACCAGTCTTGGCTTCATACATCGCTCGAGCAAGCTACGGTGTCGTGGTCCGCGAGATATACAACCCAGAGCGTCACTTCAATGAGGAGATTGTGCAGGATGACCATGACCCTGGTCAAAGATGGGCCGTGAACCAGGTCCAGTGGATTATTCGCAAGGTATACATTCGGGAATTCCGCCTCCAGCCTTTCCAATTATACTTACTTAGGACATAGGGGGACTCGGTAGACCCGAATGAACCGTTGGTGAAGCAGTTCGTTATCAGATTGAAGCCAGGCCAGACAAGTAGGTCTTGGAACTCCCAGATTGTCATTTCTCGAAGCGAGGTTGATGTCCTCCCCCGAAGTCTGCGGAAAGGTATGTGCTTGTGGCTCCTGCCAGGATGGCAAATAAACTATGCCTCATGCCTCCAAATCAGAAATCGGGCTAACTAAGTCTTCTACCCTTCCGATCAACAGCGGGTGTCAAGAAACTTTGTAACGTGAAAAGCGACCTCACAGGCGTCCAACAACATGAGCTTGAGCTAAAAGAGAAGCGTGGCTTCTGTTGTTTTAGTGAAGGATATAAGTATTATAACTGCAAGTTTGACATCCATGTGATTGTAGCTCCAGCTGATATACGCTTTGAGTTGTGGTTCCGGGGCCAAAAGTTCTCTAGAAACCATGACCCTATTAAAGTTGAGTGGAAGTAGGGAGGAGAGAGGCTATAGGTTAAAGAGATAATATACTACGCAGAACTATACTCTAAAAGCCTAAATATATCATTTATTAAGGTTTCTTCAGTTTCTTATGGTATTATAGCTATAGGCCTAGGTTTAAAGATATAAATACTAAGGAGGTATTAATTAAGATGTTTTATCACTGCTATATGCTATCATGAACAAGGCCCATGACACTATCTCCGACTTGAACCTACTTGATGGCCTTAACCTCGAGAAGGTGTTGACATGGAATTAACAAGTTCCCCGCAGTCGATGATCACGAATCTCCGTTAGCGCTTGCTGCATGGAAAGCTCTTGCAAGTCATGCGTCCTTCATCAATGAAAGAGTGTAGCTGGGATACGTGGTTAATTACCTCTATCTTTTCTCTGGTAAGGTATTGGAGATTTATTCAGTACTACGAGCTTACAAAGCTACGCTGATTATTCTTTATGGATCTGTAGGTATAGCGCTCAAAAGTCCTCCGTCTGCTATCTAGTTGTTCCACGAAGACGACAGGAGATCAGCAAGGACTAATCTCGCTGGGGGTAAGGCTAAGATTCCTAAATCGACTAATGTGCTACTATGAGTTTGCCATAGTGTTTTTTCAACTATGTGATCTCATTAATAGAGTGATCATTTCTATGTATTAATGACCAATCTCCTATGAGCCCTATTGTGAACTAATTGAGTATTGGCACGATTAATCTTTGCGTTGCTCCGTTCTAGCTAGACATGCCATGATATGTATCCCTTATATTCCGCTCTTCTCGGTAGTTTCAACAGCGAAGGCGCTATGACTATTAATAAACATATGGCAGCAGACGATACGGAACACGAGGCTTGATTGCTGCCCATCGATCGCCATACTATAAAATGGTTAGATATCATGTCAAGGTGAGAGATATGAAGTTCTGACTCAGTCTGTAAAGGTATCGATCCAAAACTGGGACGCCTCGAGTAGCGAAATCATGAAAGAAAAAGGAGCCCGTAAGAAGACCCCATGGCCATCCCGCAGAGGCATAGGCATAGGATGCTCGCCAGAGTGTATAAGCCCCGTAATTGATGTGCCGAGCAAGAGAAAACAGGCCGCCAGAGTATGGTTTACCCTTGTTGTTAGGATTCTTTTTTAAATATCGTCCGCTGAAGTTCCGATGTCATTTCGGCGGAGATACCAACCGCATATATGCTAATTCCAAGCAGCATTGGGGGCAACCTGAGGATGGTAACAGGTGACTGTGACGTTACATCCCAGACAGAGAAAAGCGTGTTCAGAGAATTGAAGATGGTGTTCAAAAGTGCAATCAAGAAGGCTAAGGCTGGTGGAGTGTCCTGTTCCGATACGATGAGCATTGTCAGAATTTGCTTCAAGCTGCTGCCAAGAGCCATCAGAGAGATGACGTTGAAGCATGGCTGTATCTGTGCAGTGATGGGATCCACAAGGCTTACGGGTTGCCCACCCGCCTTCTCGACCAACTTGGATGCCCAGCCCTTCTCGAGTAGGGCGCGCTGCAGTCACACATCTGCTGCACGAAGGCCGACAAAAATGGTGGTCCCAAGAAAATTGAAGCGTTTGACACGTGACACATTGTCGTGAAGTTCCGGCATTTTCGATGGTTGGCAAGGCGAGGAGGCACAATAAGACGCACCTGGAAATGAAAACCAAGGCTATGGATGAATGCAGCTTATGGGCCGACCGAAAAGATAATACAAAGAGGAAGTTGAGCAGTTGAGAGCGATTTATTTGTAGTCCAGCTTAGGAAAAAACGTTGAACGAAGGAAAACAAAACCTGTGTCGGATATCATCGGACCCCGAATGGGCGGCGATTTGTTATCATTAGCATTGCTGGGTCTATCCAGTTCTAAGACCGTGAAACTCGCAAGCGATGAGTTGATGATGCAGTTAACCCTAACCCTAAGGAATCCTGCTTCTGAAAACTGTCAGAGAATATATTTCTTATCATCACCAGCCGCTTTTTAGAAGGACAAGCATTAAACAAAGCCCAGAATAAGTCAATGACTAATTAAAGGAAAATTCTAATAAAAGCCACGACGACCGATGCTGCAAGTAGGGTAGAACGTGATGTTTTGCTGTATTCTTACGTGTCTTGGTCCAGAAATTAAAGCCGCGTTTTGGAACCTCGGACGATGGATCGGCCCGGGCCTTATTTTCTTCATTGAACCTTTGTTTTACTTTACCACTCGACTGATACGATACACTGGGCTGTCTGTCCCCGATTCGGCGCGCTATTCCATCTCTGTCAAGCTTTCACGTACGTCTGTTGCTCCGTCCGTCACGCGCCAGGATCTTCTACCGACCGCCTCTGACCTTCACTTTGACTTTGAACGCGAGAGTAGACACGCGACGCAACTCACTCAGCCTAATATAACTGACACATATTCAGCTTCAGCCTCGATTCTATCTTCTCCATCCTTGGGCGAAGCGATGACACGCGTTATCATCTACCGCTGTTGTTGTTGCATCGACGCCGCATCAGCCTGGGCGAATTGGGCATCGACCGATGCATGATAGGATATTCCTATTCGGCCTTGAAATAGGTGTCTGAATTATCCAAAAATATCGAGAGCGGAGGAGTCTATAAATCCTATCAGATACATGGGTCTCGAGTGACCCTGCGGGGCGTTGAGTGGCACAACTCACATGAGGGTTAGACTGGTCGTAGGGGCTCGGAGCGTTGAAGTCCATGGGCGACATATAGCCATAAGTCGTATAAGGGGTCAGCTCAGTGTCGCTGGTGTATGTCTCCTGCTCACTCATATTGCTAAATAGCGTTCTGGGAGAAGGTATTATAGGCGCGACGGAAGCATTTAGGTAATTAGGCTCAGCGTCGGTAGTACCTATAGCTGCATAGGCCTTAGAGGAATCGAAGGGCGTGATAAAGTTGTTATTAGTAGCCGGATTTGTTGAGTATGTGAACTGGGAAACGCTGTATGAGCGAGACTGGTCGTCAGGGCTTCCAGTGAAGAAGAGATTGTCAGTCGGATCCCCAGGAGGCATGAACTGGCTCTGAGAGATGACTGGCCTGGCGGAGGTAGCGGGCTGCGACTTCTGTGACTCGAAGGATCGCTTTGACTCGGTGGTCTCCTGGGCCTGCTTATCGGGCCTGGAAGGGTCAGCAGAACTAGCACGGCGCTGAAGGTCCTCGAGGCGTCGCTTGAGCTTCTTGCCTATGAGCGAGCGCTTATGTCAGTTATGGTTGGGAATCAGCTTTGGAATCCTCATGAGTCAAGTCCGGTGTAAATTAGCGTCTCGGAGTTAGCGGAGAGAACGTACGGTAGTTACGCTGAGCAATGCGGTTCTGTATCCGTCGACGCTCAGCAGTGTCAGAGATCTTGGTCCAGTCCTCATTAGGGTTAGCAAATGCACTACTGGCACCCGAGTAGCATTTGCGAGGAGGAGCTGCCGCGGAGTTGGGTAGTGACATGAACATTGACATTGTGAAAGTGGTTGTAGTTAGTTGAGTAGACGGTTTGAGTCAGCGTGCCTCCATGGCCTAGCAATGAGCAGGCGAGATGGGCGAGAATACACGGCCTTATATGCCGACGGATATGGGAACGGCTTTGGTGAATGAGCAACAATCAGCGCCAGCCGAAGCGCACCCTTGATACAGAGTCATGTTGTTATGACAGTCAATAGTGTGCTTATATGCTGGGAAATAAGCGCTATGGTAAGAGACGAAGGAGATGGAGGCGACAAAGACGGGACCGAGGCTCCAATCTGTAGGCAGGGTCTGTGCTCCCCACAAAGCAGTCTGCCGTTTCATTGCGGGTGGTATGAGTCATGACGAGGCGTTTGATATCGGGGAACTCTTATCTCTAAAGGATAAGAGAAGGAAATACCCTGTAAGAGAAAGAGACAAGAGGGGTAATGAACTCAGATGGCAGAAGTGCTGCCCAGTGTGGCTCAACATCATGTGTCAGAGGTGTATTGGAGGGGCGTATGATATGGAGAAGTTGGGACGAAGTTCTTTCCATCGGTAGAATAGACCTATTGTAAAAGCAATACTGTGTGAGCCGAAGGCGTTATGAAGTAGCCTAAGTTACATGTGTCTGAGGTGAGCACATTTCCTTACATAGTATCCGTATCGCGTTCACCGGCAGATCAGACCGTCTTGGTTATACGGCCCAACAGCCTGTCGCGGGTAAATTCCCCGAAACCTTCCTCAAGCTGACGCCTACACCCTTAACTTTTGGCGTATTGTGTGGCGCGAGTCAGTATCATATAGGGTGAAGCATGTGCTTGAACCCTTAGCATTTGGGACCGAAGGGATGTGAGGCTGGTGGTGACAAGATGAAAGGAGTCATGGTGGAAGCTTGCAGAGTGGTGATCTCCTGCGTTTCAGCAATAGGCGCTAAGCAGCAAGTGAGCTGTGACAAGGTAAACCGGGCGCGACAGAGAGGGTCGGTGAGCCCGTTCACCGCTACCAGCCACCATCTCTATGCTGTAATAGAATGTAGAGTCGACAGGTTAATGCTCGGTACTTCATAGCTTACTTGTTGTATTCCAAATCTAGTAGCGACCTTCTAAAGCCTTAGCACGCGTGCGGAGACAGGAGGGGGCAGAAGCCATAAGGTTCATCTGTAATCATGGATGTACCTTTCGCTCTCCTATTACATCGCAGCTACGCGACGAAAAGTCTAGAACACAAACCTCCATGCATCCGCTCACTAATCAGCGAGACGAGGAACTCTTCGGATCCGGACATAGTCATAGCCGGACCACTTTATTTTATTAGCTCATCCTGACTCTTTAGTCCCCAACGTACTGTTATTATACAGCACGTATAAGACGATCGAGCATGGAATGCTGCTCCTCGGTATGGTTAGAACGGACGTTTGCTGCTAACGCTTTTGCTTAGCCTTTGCATTCTCCGTCGTGAGACGGAGGATGATATATGCGGGCAGTAGATCCGCTGGAGGTGTTACACAAACAAAATAGCGCCCTGAATTACTGTAGGTATACTGGTGTGAATGCTGCCCTTCCCCCCTCCTTAATGAATTGTCCATAGAATGCGAACAAAGCGGGACTCGGTTAATACCGCGCTGGCTTCACTCGTAAGCCACAACCTGATCATCAGTCTGTGGCTTATTTAAGCTAAATAAGCAGTTGAGGACAAGCAAAGATTATATCGCGGTCTCAGGATTGCGGGGTACCAAACTGGGCGCAGCTTCTTACATGATAACTATGGATGTGAAGAGCTTTGCATCTACCCGTCGATGTACAAACAATGTAGGTCTTTCGGAATGCAGGTCTTTGAATTATTCCTCGATGCCGTCTTTGGCAATATGAACCGTATGCATTCGTGTTCATATCGCACGGCGTATTGCTGGATCGGAGACGCACACGCCGGTCATCAGTCGTGGACCTGTCGGTCTTTTGGTATGCTGTTAGTGAGAATCTGATTTAGTATGAGGAGAGTGAAACTAAAACACTTATCAAACTCCGAACTAAAAAGCAAAATCTCTCTGTCACTTGTATCAAATGTCTGATCCAGCTCTCTACTTGATTTTTCTTTCTTTCTATTTCTGTGGCTCAGGAGCACGAAGAGCGAGTCCAGAAATAGAGCTGTTTCTTCAACAGGAAAATATCTCATGTGGGAACCCGATGTCCCATGGGACTGCAAAGTTATGTATGCGCTCAAATCATAAGGGCGCCCATATGATAGCTTCGGTGCCATAATGCGCGCAATGTCTGCGCTAACACGCGACTTGCTACTGTCAATTGCATTCATTCGTCTCACGCGAGCTGACTAGCCTTAATGCTTGTAGATATCAGGCATCCTCTACGTTTTGATTAGAAGAATGAACTTATATATCAGTCGGATGCCTACTAAAAAAGTACGAATAGGGCTTATAACCCTTTGAAATTGAAAGCATCACATTTGCTGCCCGTTTGTAGGGTTGCAGCGTCCTGCGAAGTGAACAAATTCTGGTCAATATATTGTCGATCCCAAATCTTGCTGACCAGCCATAAGAGCACTGATACGAGGGAAGTTGTTAGACCCGAAAAGGCGACCTAGGCAACTGATCAAGTCATGTAAAGCAGAACGATCGACTTGGAAGCAAAAGTCATCTTTCGCTGTTGTCCGGACACTGCGCTCCTGATTCTTGCTGCTCGACAAATATGACCCCCGATTCGATCGATTTTAGAGTCATTCGCAACTGGCTAGACCACTGTTACACTCATTACACAGCGGACACCGCTATCTCGGCGACTGCTACTCTTACCCTAGTATATTATCTAGCTACTACTTCTACAAAGGTATTTAGTATTTTTAGTGACTTGATATCTGCTAGTTTCCACATTATTATGCTAAATCCCTCTGCAAGACTACTAAATAAACTTAGATGCACGGCCTGGATGCGTCACCTGATTGTATCCGCGTGACGCCGAATGTGAGACACTGAACATCAGGTGAGAGATTCATCAACCACATCCAATCGCCATAGCCACTCAGTGTCGGTGATCCTCACCAAAAACGCCTAATAGGAACCGCGTGAGCGTCAGTTCCTCGAGCTAGTGCCCGCCTCGGTGAGACCTGGGCGTCTAGATCGGTGTTCACAAGGGGAGGAGCCGTCCATATACGAGTTGAGGTCTGGTTTAGGATAGCCTTGTAAGACCCCAAGACTTCTATTTCGGACAATAGGGAATATCCTTAGAGAAACTTAAATGGCTTGTAAGTATTAGCAGTGTAAATCCACGGAATGGATGACACGAACCCAGTGCTGTAAGTTGAATGGGGGAGTGTACTGTAGCCTTTTACTTATTACTTACTATTATTTTCATTTGACTGAGATAGAAGTTCGTTTTAGGTTTTAATCGTGATCCAGTACCTAACTGAGTGTGATTCAAAAAATGTAAGTTCCAAATTAGAAACTCGCTCATTGCAGCTATCAACCTAGACTTCCCCACAGTAACTATTCGGAGGTTGGCATTTAAAGTTTCAATAGCTTAAAGTTACTCCAAGCCATTACCATGGCGCTCTTATAGCCTCGTTGAGACCCCAGATTATAAGTATCTCAAAAGAGACGCCTACTACAAGTTATTATGGCAGTCGACTCATGAACAATTTACACCTTATTTACCTTAGAAACCGCACCAAAGATTTACCAACTCTCAATGAAGGTATCACTCGTTCTTTACGTCCTGGCGTGCGCCTTCTCGGCCATGGCCTCCAGCATTCGCCGTAAGCACTCTAACGACGCCGACAACAACGCGGAGAACTTCCATCCCCACGAGGGCATCCCCCACATTGCCAAGTACGGATATAACAAGTACTACGATGAAGAAACCAATGAAGAGTCGTATCAAGGCAAGGCTATGACCTGCGTCCCCCGCGATAAACTCGAGGCCCTTCTCAACCAGTACATCTCGACCTTCTCAGGTATCGAAGACGGCGGCAGGATGGCCAAGAAGACCTTTGATGAGGACCTCAAAATATACTCCCAGACGCGATGGTGGATAACCACTGCCGTAGGCGGTGATCTTGAGAAGAATATCGAGAAGTGGGCCAAGGCATGTTGCCTGTTCTCTCAAGCCTTATGCCCAGTCCGAGGACATATCCTAATACTTCGTCACAGACCGATAATTTCCCTCCAATCTTTGAAAATCGCGCCCAGTTTATTAAGGCACTCATCCGCAAGAATAATCCTAACCAATGGAAGAAGGGATTGGTCACCTACGGTTGCAATACCTTCACCTTCTACTGGAAGGGCGACTTCTCGATCCCTGAGTACCCGACCGTAGGCCGCACCTTTGGCATCCACATAGTGTTCGTGAACCCTAAGACCAGCAGGGTCAATAAGGTGTACGCAGAGTATAACTCATTAAACCATATGTATAACCTTGGCGCTCACATCACTTGGGCTAAGGATCCCGTGTGCTGCGATTGCCCTCCCTTTGTTACTAGCTGCAAGTGTCCTATTTAGTAGGCGCTGGAATTATGAAACTTGTATTTTTTCCTGTCAGATGTGGAACTCGATAGCCAGCCTTTTCAATGTTCAGACCTCTAGACCCAATTTGGCAGACGGGACTGCACTTAAGGGCCTCTTTCTGCTAAACAATTAGCTGATCGGAAGGATGGTGAGTTCACTCCTAACGATACTTAGCTATAGGCAATATAAGAAGGGACTCTAGACTTTTACTTATTTAAAGAGTTTAGTAAGTTACTTGCTAAGACAAAACCAACCTCCGTCGAGGGTAGACGCAGTCCTTGCTATACAAGGATATCAAGCCGTTGTTTACCTATTCTTTATTTTTCCCAACCCATCTGTGAGATTTACCAAGAGGAGGAACTCAACTTCAAAGCACGGTATATATTCATTGAAGTCCCCATGTTTATAAATACGATAAGCGGATCCTTGTCCGCAAGAAATTCATTTTCACTAATAACCATGCCGTTCTTTTTACTTCCCTTAATCGGGAGCTTCATGACCCTAGCATTCCGCATCTTTTAGGGCTAGGATGCCGGAATACTCCCGAAATTATCCTTACAGCCTAATAGTAATTAAAGGTCCATAATCTCTTCTTACCCATTAGCTACTGTTATTTGCAAGGGGTTTATGACATAATAATCTGGAGAGTCAGGTTCAACCATCAACTCTCATATCTGCAAGTAGAAATTCTAACGAGAACGGGTCTCTATATAGTCCATACGGCGGCTGAGGTCAGCGGATAAGGATATAGGCTGTTATTGTTCGGTGGAGCATTAGAAGGCTTCTTCCTATCCCCATTCCTAACCAAACATAAAGTAACTATTAACAAATGCGCTGCGGGCACGTCTTGATGTAATCCTTTCCTATCGTGGAACGTATGGTATTGGCCGCGGTTCAATTAGGGAGTGTTAAGTTCATGGGATATTAAATAGAGAGTCATTGACATTTAGATGGAACCATAAACAAGGGAAGCAACTAGAGGGTCTAGACATTCAGATTATGAACGAAGCATTTAAACTTAGATAAAGGCTACAATGGCGGCAAGCTTCAATATTGTGCAGTTCGGCCCTAATAAATTGTTTGGTATGCAATAGTTATAAAAAATATGGATTTTATTTGCCGAGACACTGGACGCCCGTAATTGCAAGCAGAAATCGAGAATACCTTAGTGAAAAGGCAAATTTTAATTTCACTGACTCTTTACTAATCCAGTAGACCTAGATTTGCAAATTTCATAATAATAACTATCCCTAAGTTGTAGCCAGTTATTATATTATATCTTAAGAGCTAATAGGTGGTTATATGGGCCGCGATAGCCCACTTACAGAGTGCATTATTATACTAAACTTTTCCAAAAGTCCCTTTAACTCCCTTTCCTCCATGTCCCTGTTTTTTCCGAATTATTACTGCTCCTCCTGAATTATCTGAGGCGACATTTGCTTCGCGCGTGCAGTCTTTCTCATCCCACCTACGAAAATGCCAGTGATATAGAGCACCGCGGCGATACCAGCAACGGCAGAATACGGAATGACATAGCATTGAGGCGAGCCTGCGAGTTGAAGACCCAGCCCTCCGTTGATGATACCAAGGATCATGAGGACTCGTCCAAACCAGATATGGGCGTGGCTGATGAGTCCTCGCTTGCCGTGATTCACAAAGTACCGATGGTGAGCCCAACCCAGAATAAGCTGCAGGCCAATCAGTGCAACGACTATGGTGCCCATTATTGTGTGAGCTTGTTTCCACCACTAGAGAAATATAGTTAGCACGCGTGGCTTTACTATGGGGCTAATGCATCTGTATCTGGCCGGGTTCACTTACATCACTATCATTACGGGCATAGACATAACCAAGGGCAAAGCCGGCCCACATACCCAGGAAAACAATGACCTGCCAGCCGGCATGAATGAACCACTTTCCGATCATAGTCATGAGTACGGCTCCCAGGGGATATCCGGCGAGGAAGACAATAGACATGATAACTCCATGGGCACGGAGCACTATATCGCTCGTGCGACTGTAATCTGCCTCTGGCATAGCACCATTACCGGAGCCGGAGTCAGAATCAGAATCAGACTCCGAGTTGGAACTTGAGTCTCCACTACTACTAGACGTGAAGGGGTTGCTGTCTGAGCTCATGGACGCCTGGGCAAAGTCGATATTGAAGCTGCTGTCCCCATCATGCTCCAAGATTCTCGCGGAAAGACTCGTGGAGTTAAGCGGGTTGCCATTCTTCCAGGCGGCGATCCAAGGGTTGGAGCCTTCGAGGTTCAGGCTACTGCAATCGCCGCATCGAATATTGGCAATCATCTTATTATTTTTAACGCCAGAGCCAGCGAGCAGCTCGACCTCACTTCGTTCTGTGTATTCGGGCATAACATGGCCGCGTCCGGTTCTCGTACTCAGAGTGATATTGCCGTCACCATTCTGATAAATTAGGAACATAGCGGCGCCTCGCATACCTGTGCCTATGCCGAGCCCCGCCCATGTTAGGGTGGTGGGAGCTTCGATTTGGAAGTAGATGTTGCCGGAGCCTGACACTGCGGATACCTTAGGGACACCCCAACGGAAACAGACGTCCCCGTTATTGGGACAGAAAGATGAGGTAAGAGCTGAAGCGCTGCAGGTGTCTATGGGTCAAGGTAACGACCATGTTAGGGAGGGGTTCTTCTGAAAGTCTGTGGTTTATTTGGCGGACGACTTACACAACGCCGCTATAGAGGCAAGCAACATGCCACATGCTGATGTCATGATGGAGGGGTGGGTCAAGATACGAAGGAGAAGTGGTTTGCTAAGAGACGCGAAGAGGTTGAGTATGCCATGAGGGATAGGGCACAGTTCATATAGGCCACCTCCTGTAACACACAACCACGCACGATATCAAACGATCTCGAGTGGGCCATATCTGCAAGCCGCAAACCCCGGTCGGGGCAAGAGACACCCTCTACTGTCTTACAAGCCCATATAGGTTGGAGGCTCGGCAGATGGGGTTGCCGTGATCGAAGAAACGCCGATCACCTAAGTCAAAGAACGCGCCAAGCAGGGGCCCGGAAAGACAAACTGCAGAAATACAGACATCATAGCCAAGATAAAAAAAGGCTTCACCCCCATGGTGTGAGCCGCCCCTTGACGCCCAGAGATTGGAGTGCACAAGGGAAGCTTTCCAAAGGAGTGCAATAAGGTTCATCACGCACTGCTACATCCTGGACTGAGCCAAAAGCCGTCCTGAAGCTCCGCTATCAAGGATGCGCTTAAGCAGATTCGGGATTGACCTGACTTGGCTATTTGAAAGGAGTGCTGCCGGGGATCGCTCACCCGCTCTGGCCTGAGAAGGCGTACAGTCGCTTGTTATTCGCGGCTGTTGTCTGACTTTACCCGTCTTGCCAATCACAGTATATTAATCATGCAGTACATAAATAGATCGTATCAATAACCCCTATAAGCACTGATTCTCAAGAACATCTACTTGCAATAAAAGTCAAGCTGCTATAGTTGGTTGATAAGTTTTTTTACTTTATCTTAAGGCAAGCTTGTGTAATTGTCTTATACGTGAGGTCAAGTGGGGCGAAATACATACTGGAGGGTCTATTCTAAGTTAGAGGCGGCCGACCCTCCCCGGCTAAGTTTGGATCCGTTTCCTTACATTTCCCCGTCGGATAGTTTCATCCGCCCGACGCGGAGATCCCCATATCCAGTTATCTGGAGTGGGTGGTTGATTAACGGTGGAGGTTCATGAACAGCAGCAAATTCGCCGGGGAGCTTACTTTGTCTTGCCTTGCTTCGTCGATTTATTTAGGTGCAGGCCTTTTCTAGTACTCTTATTTCAACTATTATAATGCAAAGGATTCCAATCCAGCTGAACTTCCTCTGATATAGTAATACCCATTATAAGAAGCTTTAGTTATAGCTCTTAATTTATAGGAAAAAGCTAGATGCTCTATATTTATTATATAAAGGTTAACTGGTGTATTTAGTTGGCTTATAGTTAACTATTTAAATAATTAATTCTATTATAGCTTTTAATTTTTAGTAGTGGCTAAGGAAGGATTAGATAAATATTAGCTTCCTAAACACTAAGATGTATTAATCAGAGGGAAATAACACTAGACATTACTCACTCTGTGTACCAAACCGTGACTATATGGACCTATGTATCTATTTGGCCTTATCTTCCCCTGACACAGAGCACATGACTTTAATAAGGGAAAAAGAAAAGAAAGAAAAAATGGATAAAGCTGGCAATATAGAGCATTAAGTAGTTTTAGCTATAGGCCTTATATATTAACTCTTGTTATATTTATACGTAATTCCTCTCTGCTATAATCCTTCCTTATAAATCAACGCTTGGATGATTATTTAATTATGACTGAGCAGCTCATCCTTTGTCGCTAAGAAGGCTTGCGGTTATACGTGGCATGCAGTGTGGTCGACGCCTTATGGCTGTTTAAGGATTGCATAGGCTTCCCCAGATTCTAGGTCGTTTGCGAGCGAAAGAAAAAAGCGATAGACATACGGGCGGCGTAACCTTCTTAGCATTACCAGTTTTAATAAAGACGAATCATCACGATTAAAACAGTGAAGTAGATATTTAATTTTGGCTCTCGGTCTTTGGGTTGCTAGTCTTGGCCCTCCCTCTAGAGGGCAATTTTGGAATAGCTATCCCTGCCAAAATCCTAGTAGGTAAAGGTCTCCAATCATTTGTATACGCACTTCCTAGTAACATTCTACGTATTAATTAACCTGTGGATGCTGTAAAATATGCTAACATATTAGGAGCCTTTTATTACTTCCGGGATGAATACATCCGAGTGCAGGTGTAGTGGATGGTAGTGAACTCTAGTGTAATAATAGCCAATCATAAGTCGGAACGCCTCTCGTATTATCTTGAAGTATTTATAGTGATTGGATGGAAAGTACCGATATCCTTTAAATCTAGGTGTTACAGTTCAAAGTAATTCATAGTGACGCAATTATGCCCAACTTTTAGATTTTTTAGTATCTATCCAACATTGTATATAGGTGCACTACCAGGCCATCCGTTAACAGGAGATTTAAGCCTCTAAATAGGCTATTCTAAGAATAGCCTAACCTCATAAATAGATTTCCTTGGTAATCACAGTTCTTAGAAGAAGGTCGATTTAACTGCAATGGCGGAAGGTCTTCTGAATGTCCTCCTCCCTGCTTTATAGGCCAGAGCATAAATCAGAGTCGGCCGACGAAGCCTCCTGACTGCGGATCGTCATCATGATGTTGGAGGTATACACTAAAGATCCCTCAGACCAAAATAACCTAGCCAGACTTGCTCGCCAATCGAGAAGTATAAATAGCAGTCCTCAGGATATGAAACGAAATAGCCCCGTTCTCTCCAGGATTAATCATCTATCAAGACCGCAGTTCACTAATTCGCTGACACTATCTCTTCTTTTACTCATCGAAGCAGCCCACTCGCCAAAATGCATTTCACTATTACTACTCTCTCCCTCCTTATCGCCTCCGCCGCCCTGGCAACGCCCCTCGACTCCCATAGCCACCAGGACTCAGGTGCTGACATCTTCCCAAACTTCAACACTTACTCCGACTGGGCAATCTGCAAAGGGAAGATTACTAAGGGGCGCTTCCCAACTCTACAGGCTCCTAATAATAACGGCGGCTGCGTCCGGTATTATCAGGGTATTGATATGACAGGTGTTGTCACGGAGCTACACTTCTATTTTAAGGATGGGTTTAGGTCTGCCTGCGACTGCGCCGCGAAATGCTTAGAATTGCCGACCCGGTGTACGAACTGGGTGTGGAAGCATACCTTTGTGAAAAAGGATAGCGGCAAGCGGTCATGCACTTTATACAGCAGTCCTAATCTGCCGAAAGATGTAACACTTGCATATAACAAGGCAAAGAGCAAGGGCTTCAAGCCATTACAGGCTGCTAATAATCCCCAGCAAGGAGCCGATGCGCCGTTAACCTTTTTGGATGCAGCGGGAACAAAGCCTGATAAATTTGGAGTGTCTGGTTTTACGGTGCGGGATCAGAATAAAAGATTATACTGTTAGGAGGAAAATTATTACAGGGGCTAAATTGGCCTTTCTATGGTAGGAGAGGTGGACCTGATTAATATATTGTACTTCTTTTGTTTAGGGGTTATTTATATGGCAAATTGTAAACTATATTATGTTTTCTTCTTATTAGGGGGTTACTTATATGGCAAATTGTTAATTATAAGTTTATTATAAGTTTATTATATTTAATAATATTCTTATTTATCTTACCTAGGTCTTATTTATATATTATTTTTAAACTTATATTTATGATTTACTACTGAAGTTAAATATTATAAACGTTATTTTTATTATTAAATTTATAATAATTATTATTTTTTATATTTTAGTTATAAGTATTATTATTAACTAAGGTAAAATTTGTATTATTTTATTCTTAAATAAAAAGAATTAATATAATAATTATATTTATACTACTTAAGGTTATATACTAACACTTAAATAAGAGCTATTAATATATGGCTTAAATCCTAAGTTTAATATAAAAGCCTGAGAAAAATTCACAGTAAGCTTAGATCCCTATTATCACCAGAGCTCAAGGTCCAAAGTCTTATTACCCCCTAAGAACTACCAAGCTGAGGCGGCCACGTTTCTATCAAAATGTAGTTGATTCAGCCAATAGTTCTACCCTGTCGAGTATGTAGCCATTTAGAAATCAGACTAATGGCCATATGTGCATAAGCGCTATGCCTTGGCGCGAGGCAGTTTTCAACTCAGTTGCCTTAAGCGAAGCCCATGCGGTTGCCTTGCTCATATCGCGGTCTATATTAATTCATCCGTCGACCGCTGGGACCCTTATTTTCGCAGTTGCTGACTGTGCAAGTCCTCACAAATATTTATTCATCTCGTTCCTTTAAGTCCCTAAGCTTAAGAGGTACTTATCACGCCTCAGAGAACCCTGTCATTTTCCGAAAACCGGATTGTCCGATATTATGGCTGAAGCACTAGGAGTTCCGAGCTCAATTATAGCTGTCGTTGGAGCCTCTAAGAAACTCCGGTGGGAGTCTATTGAGACTCTTGACAACGGCAGGATTAGATGCATCAACTCGTAAGGTTGACAGAAGCCTGGCTTTTGTTGGGATAGATTACCGGGCCATTGTTGTTTGTTTGGTAAAAGAAAATATCTCATCCATTAGGCATGTTGAACACCGTCTAGGACTCACAGACTCGGACGCAGTTTGGTGCAATCTTCAAAATAACGATAAGGCTGGCTTCCTTCTCAGAAGGCTCGAATTGAGCTTGATCGAGATTGAAGAGACTCTGAGGATGATAGAGTCCAAGTTCAAAGATAATACAATCATCAATCGCGCGACTTGGATGATGCATCGTAACAAAATCAAGACGTTACGAGCGAATTTGCGAGAGCAGAAAGACAACATAATCCTCTACTTCTCGGGAAGTGCAAGGTGCGTATAAACCCACACGTATTCTAGGTGTTATTGCTCTGGTTATAAATAATAAATGTCTTACTTACATACCTTCAGTACGCAAGCCAGCCGGAATTTTGTTCTACTCACCAAGGTTCTATGCGAGAACAGTCAGAACATACATCAAGAGGGACAAAGACATAACCATCTCGATGCGTTATTACAAAACATGTCGCAATCGCTCGCAGCGTTGAGCACAATTCCAGAACGCCAGACTCAGCTCATCGCCCTGCTGGAAAACCTTGCACCATATGTTGTAACCCTTGAGCAGAGGACTACTGACAATACAATTTCGCAAACAGTAAAGAATAAATCCAATATGGGAAAACCGGATGAGACGCCTACTGCTGGAGCTGCCCGCTCACTACCTCAGCTTTCTCCAGTTCCAGATACATCGTCCGTACAAATATCCACCGAGTCAATTTCAACGCTCAAGTTGGAATTTTCTAGATTCCAGAAACGCGGCTGCGTTCTGGGATGCGAATGTCATTGCCACCAAAGACGGCGCTACCGCTCACCGTCCTTTGCGGAAAAGATTTTAGGCGAAGTATTTGTTGCTTTTTCCAGCTTACCCTTACTATCGAGGCCTTGC
The DNA here is from genome assembly GCF_000149955.1 of Fusarium oxysporum f. sp. lycopersici 4287. Taxonomy (NCBI): domain Eukaryota; kingdom Fungi; phylum Ascomycota; class Sordariomycetes; order Hypocreales; family Nectriaceae; genus Fusarium; species Fusarium oxysporum. The sequence continues at coordinate 4,857,918 of NC_030990.1, forward strand.
CAGAATGGTTCCATGCATAAATCTCGATTTTCGTTCAACTTCACGTACTATCTTCCCACCGCCTTTCTTAACAAAATGGTCTCTCTGGTCTATATGACTACGACACAGAGAGACCCGGCCGTATGCATCAAGGTCCGACCCCTTAGCAATGACTTCTCGATCTACAGGGCAATCGAGAAATGCGATGTTGGTGGGATACATAAGATGCTTGAAGGACGCTTGGTTCACCCTAGTGCATCATTCAAAGGGTAAAAGCCCATCGCAAGTAAACACTAAACCGAGGAAGACTAATTCTTAATACCAGGGGCTGGACGCCACTCCATGTAAGAACAACTATAAAAACCTGTGAATGCAAAGTCGTGATTCTTATCACCCTAGTAGTACGCAATTAGCTATGGCTATACCAACATTATAAAATCTCTTTTAGCCGTTAGAGCTAATCCGCTTATAGATAGTTAATATACTTAACTAATTGGTATACTTATTAACTATATTATTTATTTATGTATTAGAATTATATTATTAATTTATATTATTTTATAATAAATAGGCATTTAAATAAGACAACTAATTTATATTAAGTTTTTATTTATAGGTTATATAAATTATTAAACTAAGTAGGTTAGTTATTATATCTTTTAATAATTAAATAAATATATAATAGGCATATTAATATAAAGATGTCTTATTAATAACTAGTAAACTATATCTATAAGAGTGCTAATAAATATTATTTATATACTAGAAGTAATCTAAGAGGATTACGAATGTAGTTAGATTATAGTAATTTCTAGAGTGTTATAATCCTATATATAGGGTAATTTAGCTCTGGTTAGTTTATAGCTATTAGAAGGTCTATGCCTTATATAAGCTTTTATAGGGCATATATAATATAATTGCTAGGGTTATAATATATTTTAATAAAGTTAATTAATTTTAATTTAAATTTAATATTTTTACCTAATAAAATAAGGCTAACTTAATTTTAAAATAAGAAAATATAATACTTACCTGCATTCTGTTCTTAATAGCATTTAAGATTATTAAGTTTAGGCCCTATAATGCAATAGCATTATAGATATAAGGCCACGAAAAAATATATTTATATTTTAAATTAGATAAAGACCAAAAACTTGGGGTTATGGTCTGGAAAACCCTAAGTGCCGATTCCCCCTGGTAAGCACTTAAGAATCGCTTACGTACGGTTTTAGGCATCAGTCCCACCCAATGTCGACGTGGCATTAATGCCCAAATGCGGGATTAGCGACAACCTTAGATCACGGCTAATGCAGTCAGACCAAGACCCATGACGATCAATACCAGCCATAAAATCACCTCCACCCTTCAAGGGGTGGACTCAAAAATTCTCCTCGTTCTTGTCATAGGCTCCTTCGGATTTTGACACACAGGCAACAGCCACTATTGCAAAATGGTACGAAAGGGTTCCAAGAAGGTCAGGACCGGGTGCATCACCTGCAAGTAGGTATCCCTCAGACCACGGAGTCGCATGCTCTAACTTAGCATCGCTTAGGGTCCGCAAGATCAAATGTGACGAGACCAGGCCCTGTTGCCGACGTTGCACAAATACTGGCCGCAATTGCGATGGTTACGCACCTCAGGGCCGCCAGCCCACGCCGGCGGCTCATCTGGCCGTGACCTGTCAATACTTGAGAACGAAGACGGAATGTAGAGGACTGCAGTACTTTTGCGAGGTTGCCGCGCCACGCCTATTGGGCCCCAAGAGCCCCTATTTCTGGACCCACCTAGTGATGCAGCTCAGCGAGTCAGAGCCAGTAGTGAAGCATTCCCTGCTGGCAATCAGTTCTCTCTATGAGACTCAGGAAGCCCAAAAGACACCACCAGCTATGCCCAGCCTTGCATTACAGCATTACAACTCTGCCATTCAAGGACTCAAAACCACTCAGAGTGATGTCTTGGCACTATTAGGGTGTATCTTATTCACCTGTATAGAACTTCTGCAATCGAATAACGGAACGGCTATTCGGCATTGCGCCCATGGCATTGCCATCATGGAACGTTGCAACAACCCTTGGGCTCGAGAGCATCTGGTCCCCATATTCCGACGGATCAGTGTCTTGCCCCTACTCTTCGGCAGTGACTCCACAGAACTTAGCCGCTCTATTGTCCTGGGGTTTGTAATTCCCTCAAAGTTCGACAGTCTGGAAGATGCACAGGTGATGACAGATGACATTTTTAAGCGATTAAAGCGGCTTTGTTCTTTAAAGAAACAAGGATTACACTTCGATCAGGACATAGAACGAGAGTACATCAAGTCATTGCTGGAAAGATGGCAATTCTTGATGAAAGGCCTTAATGTCCATGCAGCGGCACAGGCAGATGGTGCTTGCAACGGGCAATACACCTTAACGATGATGCGCTTCCAATTATGTCAAGCGTGTTTTAATCTATTATTCTGCAGTGCAGCGGACGATGATGATAATACAAAGGCCTCTTGTGAGATGGTCGAATCGGCAACTTGTCTCAGTGACCTGCACACACTGTGATCGACACAGTTTTTCTTCGAATTAGGCTTCGCCCATCTTGCACTTTGTAGCGACGAGATGTAACTGTCTGGAAAGACGGTTCGCGGCGTATCGGTTAATGAAGGCACTGAGTGAGACAGAGAGGCTTTTCGGTACTCGACTGATGCATGCTACAGCTCGGAGACGAATACAGTCAGAACATGACATGATATTGGATGACCTCGACTATCCGCAGGATGTTGGCCCATGTTCTAAGGAAATTCCTTGGGGATCAAGGTAGGTATTAGTGACCGACTACTGCTTGAGTGGGCATGCTAACCTTTTGGCCCAGGAAGGAGGAATACTTCATCAATGAATGACAAAAACCAGCCTCAGCACAACCCTTTCTATCTTAAATTGATAAAAAATTGACTGTGCAACCCAAGGTTATGTTCTCATGAAATAGAAAGCCTGGTTCTGCCGTGCTGCCGACAGGGCTGGCATGACATGCTCAGTCGCATCAACCAGCAACTTTGTCGCAGAATAGCTTAGGATCGGGCTCAAACATGTTTTTGATGGTCTCAGATACTACAAATGCCAAAAGTTCGAATCCACAAGAGATACCTCTCGTTCACGTAGTACCGAGCCTTACATCCGTGCGTGTGACAGGAAAAGGGATCATTTGCTTTGTGTAGACTTTCAACGCCCGCAGTCTACTTCCCCACATGAGGCTAGGTGCTTTAGTAGAATTAACAGGACAACATTTCGGGTACTGTTGTTTTAATGTCCGAGCCTCTGCTCCTCAATGCAAAGCAGCCAATCAGCTGCCCTCAGAATCGCTAGCAAATTGCAACCTGCCGTTTACCCAGCCGACGGCCGCTCACCTGCTTACATGTAAGCGGGTGGCGAGTCTCAAGTTGTAACAACTGCTCTTTAGGGCACTTTCCAAATCCTTATTGGATTCTGAGCTAGCAGGTTGATTGGCAGCCAAGTCTCAGAATATATAAGGTCTGTTCCAATCGCTCGTTTATCACTTCCAAAAGGTAAGTCTATGACATCGGTCCTCTTAAGCCTCTTGTTCCATAGCCAGCTTTCTTTTTTCACAAGAGTCATTGGTACTCTGTTGCCCACCATGCAGATCGTTTTATCCGCCGTTATCTTCCTTGCTTCAGTGGCATCAGCCAGAGATTTCGTCTTATACGATGATGCCAACTATGGTGGAGCTGCTCATATCGAGGCACGTAATAACGATGCCGCCTGTTGTATGTCATGCCTATCCTCGGACATGGAAATTTTAATAATTAAGGACATCATAGGGAATCTCAACGGTAAAGGCGATCGGGCGAGTTCCGTAGGAGGTGATGCAGGATGCACTACATTCTTCCGGTAAGATTATTCTTTATTATTCTATGTGGATAGTTTAACCACTGACAAAAATCAGGGAACGCGACTGTAGGGGGTCCAACTGGCAGCAGCGTGGCTCTGCACCTACTGTTCCGAGCTTCCTCAATGACCACATCTGGTCATTCCGCAACTAATGCTAAGGGGCGATTACATTGTCTGAAAACAGATCTGCGCTGTTCGTCGTTGCTATTGGTTTTCCTGCCAGGTTCCCCGATACCTTTTACACGAATGAGGAGGGCTTATCAGTCGCAAGAATAGAGGGCGAAAAGAAGTGTGGTATTGATACCTTTTGGAGACTCGGTCGAGCCTATGGGATGTAGTATTACCAATATCTACTGTCTTAGCCGTCGTAATGCTCAGCTAGTTGCTCTTGGGCTGACCAGAAGATGCTATCTTGATCTTTTTCATCTGTTGCTGCTCTGCCCGGTGACCGGGTTTACATGTGTCTTGAGGTCTTGTGGGCTCATGGCCTGGTATTGGCTATAGTGGGGGACCGAGTCTCTATTGTTAATCATAATCTCACTCAGGGTTCGAACAGGTGACGCTTTTGGTTTTATTGGTTATGCATACATGTCGCTGACCTTTCCATCCCCAGCACGTTGGCGTAGGCAGGGATGCCGTTGGATTGGTTGTGCTGGCTCACGAATTGCATGTACCTGATCATTTTCATCTTCTCTTTAACGAATTTAGTAGCCTGCGTTGTAGCTCCTTGGTGGCAACTCAAGGTCGGATAGGCACCTAACCCAGACTGGCAGTCAAGTTTGCGATAGCGACGGGAAGACTGAACTGCGAGGGAATATAAGAGACAAAGCACAACGTACTAAATACTCACATCACATCTGACTACAATATGAAAACAGGCTCAGATTGACATACCATGCTTGAGTTACTAAAGATAGGACACTGAACATGTGGAAAAAGAGTTAGCTTTCAAGTGAGCCTATCAAGCAGAGAATCAAGAGGGATGATCCCTAGCCCCACGAGACAGCTCAGGTAGCATCCGTTCTTAGAGGGCGACTTGCGCCTTCCATCCGCTCACCGCCGATGGTTTAATAATCCATTCATTGTTTGAATGAGATTGGATTTAACAGTAACACTCTCACACCGCAACTATTAGCTCATCGATAGTAAATATTATAGAAATAGTCTGCTTATTTATACTACTCTGCTAGCATGAAAGTCTCGGCTTGAAAGATTCGCCGCTATTCATCCTCCTAGCTTCGAGATCCAACCTCAAGAAACTAGTACACAGTTCCAGGAAGTCCAGACAGAGATATAATGGTCAACCACTTATCCACCTTTATTAACAAATTACCCCAGTCCTACAAGCTACGCTCCTTAGAACTAAAGAATCGCATCCAGTATTTAACAACCAATTAAGAATGTGAAAGTTAAGATGATCCAGTTACCTCATACGCCCTCCAGATGATCCTGAGCAGCTGTTCTACCTCTATTCGTATGTCCCAGAGACGTTTAAATCTCCTTCACTGGCTCCTGTAACAGTGGGAACTGGGCCCAGAAAATTGCACATCAACAACCTCCCACCTTCCTCTGCTTCTTTGGTACGAATAGGGACGAACTAAGTTTGTGTGATGTGTGTTTATCCTAAGGCGTATCAACAACAACCGTGACGCCCCAGGATTCGCCTCGTTAAGTCGTTGAAGATGAATTTTCCTTAAAGGAACCCTGTCTTGGCCTGTGCAGACTAGAGTCCGACCTTGAGTCCGACCTTGTACATGCGCTAGGATCAGATGGGAAGTTGACCGAGAGAAATCCCAAACTTACAAACACCAGCAATAACATCCTCCTTGTCCGTACCGCAACCCTGGACGACCCAGGCCGCACTCCGCGCCGACGAAATCAGAAAAGATGCCTAGTCTAGCATCACGGTTCAGATCTAACCAAAGACGGCATCTCCATCGAGCAACTTTCTCCTTGCCAGCTAGGACGTCGGAGGCCTCGGGTAGATCTCTATATCATAAGTAATGCGGACTAAAACGAGGGTCTTGCCTTGCGGATTTTCATAGTGGCATTAAAACCCCGAGACATTTGTAAGCTTTTAGAAGAGACGACCTTAGGGATGCTCGGGGTTTAGCAATACTGGCCGACCTGTGGAGTGCTAGATCTGAATAAAGCACTGCTGCTGATTCTGACTGGTAACGTAAAGCTCTACAAGCGCCACCATCTCCAGGCTACCTTTGATATTGCACCTCGCAATGTAAATCCATTCAAGCAGTCTCTATAAGCCATAAGCCTAAATTGTATCAACAGAAGTAACTGCAGTCATATTATATTAATGGTTGTATTAAGCTTGTTTGATGACTTGTGCACGGGACATGCAGGGACAATTGTACATGCATCTGCCCAAAGTCCTGAACTTTGGATGATAGCCGTCTGACTTCTAACTAAGCTCTTAGGGCTGCTAATTGCGAAAGGGTAATCCTGGTAGATAATTAAATCCGGTGTATCCAGCCTATAGTGGGCATACGAGCCTTGTTGGGGCAGGTTCGTTAAGCCTGAAGTGGAGCATGAGTATGATTGAGCGTCTAAGTTAAGGAGAAAACCCCGCTCGTCATTTTCCAGCGTATACGAGTCCGATCAAGCCAATGATGGGCGTGTAAAGAGGCACATAGCCCCACGAGACAAGAACAGCTTATTTCAAATGGTTAGATCCTTATCTCCTCCAATAAGCAGGAATTAAGCTATGCTTCACAATCCTTCCTCAAGCTTGCAACTCATCAAACTAAAAACAATTATGGAGAAATCGCCTGCACGTGTGCAGGTTATATAAGGCTGTTTCTTGCATTATGGATTGAATCAGAATCATCAGTCTTCTCTTCATTCACCTGCCAAGCCCCAACCCTTCAAAATGCGTTTCATTCCCGTTGCCGCAGCCCTCTTTGCCCTGACGGACTTCTCGTCCGCCTGGACCAAGGATGGGAACGGAGTATGGACCGCCAACAACGAACATTATTGGATCCGAGGTGGTGAGTCAATTATCGCTGGTCAATTACAACAAAATCCTCACATTTCTAGATTATGTACATGAGGCATGCACGGTGATGAACACTGAGAACACCCACGTTGGACCGTGCGCATACTTCGTCGATACTAAGATTATTTTCCGAGGGCGTAAGTTTTGACCAGAATCACGGCAGACTCATCACTCGAAACTCTCGCTTTAATCGGAGCATTCACTGACGGTGGACGCCATAGACTGCGCCGTTGCCCTGCATTCCAACTACAAACAGATCGAGTGCAGGTGAGCATTGTTTTACGGACCTGCACCGAGTGAATGATTTGGCGAAAGAGTAAAGATCGGTTATTATGTGGCAACATTCTCGTCCAAACCATAGCTCACAGAGTGATGAGGCAAAAAAGCTAGGGTCCAGTGTGGAGAGGGAAAATTGACGAGTGGAACTACAACACTAGACCTTGGAAATTACAATATGAAGCGTCATAATATGATCTTATCACCGTTCACTTGTCAGCGACTTAGTCTGTGGTTTTGTTAGTTAATTCAATGATAGTCGACTAGCCAATTTGCAGACCGCAAAGGCCCGGAAGCTTGAAGTGAAGTTTCTACATTTCCACATTCGCTTGTATATCTGCTGCATCCCTGCTCGACGCGACTGCATACCTAATCTCGAAAATGAACAGATTTAGAGGAGATAATTTCCCAATATGTTCTTAATTTAGATACGCGACCATTTCCTCCCTGCCTCTGCAATGTAGAAGATATAACAAATAGACTGGTTACTAGCTGCGACTAAGCTCCTAACTTTACTAAGTGACTACCAGAGCTAAAGATGTGTTTTTTTCCAGAGACATAACTATAGAAGAGCTAGATATAAAGATTTAGAGGTAATTTATAGCTGATTTAAGCTTATGTAGAATATTATTATTAAATATAGCATCTTAGAGGCAGATATTTATAATTTTAATTAGACTGGTTTTATAATAGATATTACTATTTCATTAAGTTATTACTATAAGTATAGAGATATATTTTAATACTAAATTAGACTTACCTAGAAACAGAGAATATATTATAGAGATTTAAGGCATTAACTTTAAGGGTTAGTATATGCTGCTGTTTATTATTATTATCTCTTTAGTTGGCATTGCCCTTCAGGAGGTATTTTGCCCTGTGTAACTCTATATATAATATAGCTATAAGAGCTTGCCTTAAGATAAAGTTAAAATAGTATTACCTTACTATAATAGCCTAACTTTTATTATAAATAAATAAGTATATAGATTAATAATAATATGGCATTATATATATGTTTAATTTATATTACTTAATTTATATATTTTAATTAATTAAACTTCTTTATTATAATTACTATAAAGGGCTATATTAAATAAAGAAATAAATTATTAAAAGAAAGGCAGTCTTTGTAGGTTATAAATTTATTATCTATACTTAAATAAATTAAATATATTATTAATATTTAGGCATTTATGCTGCAATTCTATTTATTAGAAAAATCTATCTTAATCACTCTACCGCTAAGGACCTTAAGATCTCTTATCATAGTGTGTAGAAAATTAAACTTACTTCCTTATATAGAAGGATATTCAGCCTTTTGAATCATCTGGCTGCAGTTTTATCTCCTCCTTGATAACTATCTCTGTTCTTAAATTCTTCAAGACAGATCTAGCAAATCCTTGTCTTTTTGTCTAAATCTAATGTATACGCAACTCCGTTCTGCCACTATCAACACCACTTGACAAAGCAATCACTTCTTTATCTCGCCCTGTTGATCTCGCGAGTACCTCCATATCCTTATCCTTTATACCTTCGCTGCCCGCAGCTCAGACGATATCCTGCGTATCAGGAGAAACCGCCTGCGAGACAGCCTGCCAGGCAAAGAAGACTCGGTGCACTGCGCAAAGAGTACCATACTGAGAGCAGTCACGACAAAGTGCGCAACTATGATGGCCATAACCACGACAAAACCACTCCAGTGCTGCGGGATAAGCACCTCTTAAGCATAAATCGTTTTGACTTCGCGAGTAGGATTAAAGTTTGGCAGCCAGTCGTAGTATAACATCTGGTAGAAGCAGAAGATAGCTGCTTACATCGCTTACGCTAGATCGCCGGTCAGACGAAGGATATTTTGGAACACGGCGGCATGCTCTGGGTGGGTCGGCCAAATGATTTGGGCCAGAAATTGATCTTTCATAATCCCTGCCCGCGAAGCTCCAGCTGCCCAGCGCGGAAAATTCGAGAAGTGTAGACCAAAGAGTATGCAGTCTGTACCTACATTCCGTCATCCAGGTCTTCCCAGAGGTCCGGACCAGAGTGAACTTGGAGGTCTAGGATTCCGCGTCCTCTCGTATTATTAGGAGACATGCCGATACCTAGCTGTTGTAGAAACCCTGTGCCATTTTCTGCGGCCATCAAGGTTGACTACTTAGCCAGGAACTCTGGTTCAGAGGGAAAAGCTCTCCCTATCATAGTGATATTATACTTGTGAGGTAGGTTCTGGCTTATATAGCAGATGGTTGCATTGAACATATCGGTCCCATTGGCTGTAAAGGCCGTTGTCTAAGGTCCATCTCGGCGAAATGTCAAGTTATCTAACGCTTTTGGTATTTCCAGCGGGCTTGAATCTTGAGTCTTTTTGTTCGAGACAGGGGCAATCCCATCTAAAGCTGAGCCTGAGTTGACGAGTTAAACCAAATTGAAGCCATAAGCCCAGCCAGAGAGGGGGTTCTCGGTGCCATTTTTTATGGGCAAAGTATTTGCTACGCTGCTGCATAGAGAGATTGGTGGCAGGAACGGGTCTATGCTAAACCATCCATTGTGAATCCTACAGGTTATTTGTCCAAGCTTGCTCGGATCAGTCCTAATGAAGTCAGTCTGATTCTCGACGGCAATAGAGGCATTGAGATATAAGCCACCGGCCGCAGAACCATCATTTAACTTGTAAATGAGTGCGATATTGTCCAAGGTCGGTGCGAAGCAGGCAGCTCGCTGATTAACGACAACAGCGGGCCCGGCGTAGTACTCGAGAGTAGCCCTGCCTTGGGGACTGTTAAATGGAAGTATTGCCTGATAGATGTCGCCTGTATTAATAGCATTTTCAGTGCGAAGCCCTGTTTCCATCTTGGCCGGATGAGACTCCGGCAAAGCGCCAATGAGCCATTAGTCTTGATTTCCAATATGAGATGCCGTTGAATGGGAAGATCTCTGATGTATTAAAACCAACGGCTTTGATGTTTTTAGCCACCGGACTCGAGATCTGGTCTTGGCCAAAGTCGAAACTAATGCAACGAAAAACTTCAATGAAAAACTTCAATGCGAGGATAACAACGTAAAGAAAACCTAAGGGGCGGCCTGCAAGACAGTGTCGCCAAGCTGTAGGAAGAAGATCCGTTGGACCGGCGCTGGAGCTTGAAGCCCTCTGGATCGATAGCATGGCCGTGTCAGAGAACCAACTGCCAGTATCATACACAACTATGCTTTTACTAGGCCAAAAAAGGAAATTATAGCCTACTACTTTATATAAATATACATGAATATAGATACATAAGTATATATTATACTTATATATTATATAGATATAAATATAAATATATTTATACATATTTATATAGGACGTTATTACAATATTCATATAGCCATGTCTGCCTGCCGCTCAATATCTATGGCATGCATACTTAAACCCCCATCTATCGACCCCTAAACTTGATCTCGATAAAGCGATGCAGAGCCCCAGGCACCTCAGGAACATGGCCAATCTCCAGCCTCTCGTCGACATCCCCCAGCAGCTTCTTCCAATCCTCCAGATTCCTCTCCAAGGAGTTGAACACGCCCAGCATATGCAAGTCCGCGGCGGCAAAAGTCCGTCCCAGCATCTGGAAGGGCGGCTCGACACCCTCTGGCAGGCCCACCGCCTCGACAAGCAGGATGCGGGAGCCTGACTTGAGCCGCGGCACCAGATTGGCGAGGATCTTGGCCGCGTACTTGTCCGGCCAGTCGTGCAGGATTGTCTTAAGCATGTAGACGTCACCGGGGGTGTTTTGCGGGCCGAAGAAGTCGTGGGGCTCAAAGCTGATACGGGACTTGAGCTCTTCAGGGAGGCGCTCGTCAAAGGCCACTTGCACCTCGGGGAGATCCTGGACCACGATCTTCTTGAGGTTGGGAAACGTGCGAGCCAGGTGGACAGCATCGTGGCCACTTGAGCCGCCGACCTAGGACATATTAGCAGCAATACTGTCTCGAAACAGATTGGGATTGCTCACATCAACAAGGGTAACGTCGCCGAGCTGAGTCCAGTCATAACCAATCTTCAGCAGATCGTCGGCCCGGATAGCCGACGCACTCGACGCCGCCTGCATACTCTCGGCAAAATTGGTCGCCCGCCATCCCTTGGGTTTACCCTCTGCTTCGCGGTTGAGGTAATCCCAGAATGACTCAGGCGTCTTCAGGTTATCCACGTTGGTCAGCGAAAAGGGACTCTCGATGGGTTCCTCGCTGGGCTTGTCCTTACCGGCGCTGAACATCTCAAACGACTCGGCAAAGTGGACGCCCGCAACGCGCGCCTCGTCGAAGTGGTGGCGAAACCAAGAACGGATGAGGTACTGCTTGGCGGGGACGGCGGACAGCGAGGTGTGGACGACGCGGTCTTTGTCGCTTGGGTCAGGAGCAAAGTAGCGGATCGTGATGGCGTACTTAAGGACGCGGCGGACGAGGCTCTCTGGGAGGCTCACCTTGGTGGCGATCTCACTATATGATGCTGAACCGCCCATAGGGACGGCGTTCCAGATGTCAAAGTGGTTGAGGACGTCGATGACGGTGGCGTCATAATTGAGCTGGATCTAGTGAGCTGGTCTGATTCTTTGGTAGGTAAAGTGGGCGAACCGACATGGAGGGGGGCAAACATGGAATTGTCGGTTGGGCCGAGGGCAAGTCGGTACAGGTCTGCTGCTGCGTCGATAAGCTGGAAGCGGAGGCCGTTGAGCTCTGGGAGCTTAGGGTATTCGACGAGGCCATCTTCAGCGAATGACGGCGCGGGGCATGCGATTTCCTTGAGCTTGGCGGACAGGGCGTTGACCGTCTCGGAGACGGTCGCTGCCAGAGATTCGAGGGAGGGGTTGTTGTTGTCTGCCATGGTGATGGATAGTTTAGAATAGTTGTGTGGTTAGCTACACTTGCCTGGGACAGCTTGACTTTATCCTCACTTGCGACATGTTTATTCACTGTCTCACCTTCGCTGACAGGGCGCCATCCCAATCATAACACAAATCAGGGCCCATCTCTGGGAGCTTTGGAGCGGAAGCCTGTCGCATCGGGTAGTAGTGCTGACGGCAGGGATGCGTTTCCAATAGGGCTGAGTCCGAACTGGCCTCTTACGTACGGCGGCAAACGAATTGCACAGGGGATGGTAGACCCATGCTACATAAATCTGAAAGTCCGCCATGCAGTGCAGTGATTTTAGAAGATGCGGGGTTTTGTCGTCAATATGGATCGAGAGTACGGATAGACGTGGCAGAAATGGGTTGGCGTGGGCCATGGCGAAACTGGGGGATTGAGTGGAGGAACCCCGGCTTCTAGGACACTACGCATTGGCTCTTTTCACCAAAAACCAACTCCTGACAAAAGAGACGCTTGCAGCAGCTGTTAAGGAGACCAGTCAGTTGAACTATTCTGTTGCTTCTCTGCGAGGAATTGCTTAGTCAGGGGACTGTGTCCCTAGCCTGCTGACAGGGGAGCTGTGCCTCGAGCGCACAGGACCTGTGCGCCCTGACGGCGCCCTACATCAAGGTCCTATAACATAATCAGTAACACATGAATCTATTTCGTCAGGAACCCAGCAATCCAGAAATAGTGGTCAGGAGTCCATCGAGTTGACACAAGGTATACGTTGCCTTTAAAAGCATAACCATCCAAAGACGCGGTGTATGTCAGTTGACGGTGTCATGAATCTGGTAGACAAATTAACATTTATTGGTCTAGTGCATGCGAGTGAACCACTTGCTGTTTAAGCTGGTCAAAGTTAGTTTAGAGTCTGACATGGCCAATCAAGATGGTGAGTGACCTCCCCTCTTCCCCTCATATGCCGCGGGGAAAGGGATGAATATGGTATGCGGCCCTGCCGGATTGAAAGATTTGGTATAACTCACAGGCCTGCAAATAATTTCGTATTTTGCTGTTTGGAAGTCAGAACCTCCACTCCTGAATGCGAGCCGGCCTATCAAATGCCTTGTCTTTAAAGGAGAAAAAAAAAGATATCATCGCCGAAGAAAGCCCTACGGTTAGTAGGTAGATGTGATTGGTCAGGTCGGTCTCAATTCAGGTGTGCACGCTTGTGTCCGATGCTGACTTGATCAGCTAATCCATTTCTGTTTCAGCAGGTGGGGCAACCTGTCATTAGGTTGGATATCGTGCTAAGCGATAGGTAGGATAGAAAAGTGGTTTTCAAAGGTCTTGTTTTTTCTACAAAGGAAACACAGGTTTGAGTGGTTTTAACCTAAAAGGAGCGTATCTACACTAACGTGCAAACCCATCCGATCAGAGAACAGAAGTGCTCAACATTGGCCTGAGGATGGTCTCCACTTTATGACACTTACTTAACCGATCCAATCCGTGCTCGGAAGATGAAGCGCTGCCAACATTAAAAGCTACCACGTCCCTCACCACTCGCTCATATCTAGCTGAGTACTGGATATGACTGGTCCAGGAAAGAAACATACATATCAATTCTGCGATGATGGCTTCGACGCCGACAGAAGAATCCAAGCCCGCTGGTACAGTCGACACCCGTCGATCAATCTTTCCGGAAGGCGGAGAAGTTCGTCCCGTCAAGCCACTGGAAAGACCACCCATTCTGTGTCTGGGCAGCCCCCGCACAGGTACTGCCTCGTTGATGAAGGCCCTCGAGATACTTGGGTTCCCCAACACGCACCATGGATGGGATCTCTGCGAGCTCGACCATTTACAATGGCAGTGGCCAATCCTGGACCAGGCCAACGACGCTACATTCACAAGCCTCCCTACGTATCGCGGGGCACCCTTCTCTCGAGAGCAATGGGATCAGGTTTTTGGGCAGTACGACGCCGTTTCAGATGTGGCGTCTTTCTATGCTGAGTCTCTGATCCCGGCGTATCCTGATGCCAAGGTGATCCTCGTTGAGCGCCATATTGACGCTTGGTGTAATAGCATGCAGGCTGTTGTTAAGCCGATAATGAACCCCTGGATGCGTTGGTTCGTTACAAAAGTCGGCGACTACGCTGGCTACCCATGTGGCTCGGTGTCATTCCGAACGCAGCAGGGCTGGACCAGATCGGGATGCCCCGAAGATGTTGAGAAGAATCTGAGAGCAGCATATATAAGACACTACGAATACGTTCGCGCTAGTGTTCCGAGGGAACAGCTTCTTGACTTCAACCTGGCCGACGGTTGGGAACCGCTGTGCTTGTTTTTGGGAAAAGATGTCCCTGATGTATCCTTTCCACATATTAATGAGAAAAAGGAGTACACGGCTAGAAGTAAACGATTGGGGGATAAGATCACAAAAAGCGCGGCCCGCAAGTTTTTTCTCCCTTGGTTAGCATAGCACGTAGAGGCTTGCCAAATGTCTGGGTTCCATTCTATTACTCTCAGAGCTATAAGACAAAAGATTCGACATCGACAACAAACTATTTTATTGTCACCTGGACTACGTAGTGAACAGCAACCTGTCTTTAATCTGACTTTCAGATTGTTAATCTTCTTTATTCTGTCCTAGAAGTCCCCTAGTATGTTAATATATACTATTATTTAATTAAAGGGCTATTATAGGTGCTATAACCTCTTAGACTATAAGAGCATAAGGGCTTATAAATAAAGAAGATAATATACTATAATATATATAAAGATAAAGTAATTACAAAGTTTAAAAGAAATATATTAAGTTTTACATAAGTTTAAATTACCTAAAGTTAAAGACTTATATTATAAACCTAGTACTTATATTATACATATTTTATATTCTTTAATATTAGAATTTATTATTTCTTTATATTTTATTAATAATCTTAATAAGGTTATACTTTTTATGGTTTTCTATTATTCCTTATATATAATGTTCTAGGTATTTATTATTATATATTTTATTTATAAGACTTTATATCTCCTTATAGTCTTTATTATAAGGTAGTTAATTTTTTTTTTCTTTTTAAGTTTATAAGTTAGCCTTAAAAGGTATATTTAAGTATTTCTAAAGTTTACTATAATTTAAATATTTATTACCTCTTAGTAAGTAAAGCTTTATTAAATTAATATTATTATAATTAGCTACCTTAATTATAGCCCAACCCTAGTTATATATAACCTAGCTAGAAAGCCTTACTTTTTAGCTAGCCTTAATCTTCTTTTTATAACTTACTTCAAAGGCCACTTTATTACTAACCTCTATAAATACTATATGTAAATTATTTATTATATAATAAGTAATTTAATTTAACTTTTAATTACAATTACTAATAGTATTATAGCCATATTATAATATTGCCTACTATTTAAAGAAGCTTATAACTACCTAATAAGGCCTTTTATATTAAAATACTTAACTTAATCCTTTATTTTATAAAAGCTCTTAATAACTATAAATATAAGGATAACCCTTATGCCTTAATAATAAAAATTAAAAATATATAAAACAAAAAAGATAATATTACTTTTATTAAGTAAGCTGCTTTTATATAAGTTTAGTTACCTAAAGTTAAAGATTATTAGTATTAGTAGTATAAAGAGAGTTAAATAGGTTATAAGATATAATATATAATAGATTTAATAAATTAGCTAAATATTAATATACTATAAATATAAATAAGGGAAGGGTAAATATTATAATAAGAAATATTATATATAAGTAAGTAAAATTAAGTCTAAATACTAAGCAGAAGTCTAAATATAAATAAGAAGAAATAACTTAATTTATTAAAGTATAAAACTATATATTATAAAAATATAATTACTTCTTAGGAGTAAGAAGCCTTATACTAGAGTTTACTTTAGGCATAAAAGGATTTAATTATAGCTAAGCTCTTTAATTTTATTAAGAGATTAAAAAGTAATATCCTAGTATAAAAGTAGTATCTAGGTATAGAAGTAGGATTAGAAGGTGCCCCTGGTTAGGGTTATTATTTTAGCTATAAAGTCTTAAGAATAGTAATACTTAAGGTCCTAGTCCCAAAATTAGGACTAGGAGCTTAGGGTAAGTAGTTCTAGTATAAGCTAATAGGGGCTAAGGGGTGCTATAAAAGCGGCACCTATTAGCAGATTATATGCTACTTAAGTTTCGTCTTAGGATATACTTAGTAAGCAGCTTCTAGTTAATTCTACATAGCACAGAAAAGACATATAGAGCTTGCTTTAAACCTTAAGTAGTAAGACAGAAACGGAGATTAGATAACAAGAGGAATAACATACAATTTACCTAATAATTAACAGCTTCTGTGGCTGCGGTCCAGGATTCCTGGATAGCAGTGCAGCTGGATGGGTTGCGGCAGAGGAGTTGCGGATACTGAATGAGTCCTCTCTCCAGTTTCCCATCCAGCGTTCGGGAAGGGCTGTCGCGTCGTCGTCGCCTAAACGTTAGCTGCTATGTCTCATCTGCCGGGCCTTGTACAGAATAAACAGACACGTCGTCCCCTTCATTATGTACCTATGTCGAGTAGCCTTTGCTACCATTCTTATTTGCGTCGGCGTTGCGCTCAAAGACGTTGTTGTTCGTCGAAAGTGCGAACTTTTGCGGCATTTTTGCTTTTAGCATAGAACTGAACGAATGGTTAACGGGAGAAATGGCTATGATGGTGCGTTCAGTGGTCCTTGGGGGTATTGTAGAATGTATTGTTTAAGCCTGTTATCAGAGTATCCAAGCAATCTTCCAGGAATAGCTCCTCTAAAATTCTGTCTGATATCTAATATTCTAATTATGGTACCGATGGCGGCTTGAGAGGTGTTAGTCCAGCATGGAAATCCATCGTCCCAAGACTCTTCAGCAACCACACATCACCAGGCGCGTATGCTCCGCTTTGAGGAGCATCGGCCCCATCCAACAGAGTGCCACTGAGAAATGTGTGAGGAAATCCCGGGTTGAATGGAGATGCTGTATCAATCTTGCCCATGTCATCATCTGTAAGCGCCACCCTCAGGCCCCGAATATTGTTTTCTATATGTTCCAATTTCCTCCCGCCAACAATTGGAAAGACGAATGGTGCCTTTTGCATAACATATGATAGCGCAACGTCAGTGATGGCCGCTGGGGGTTCGAGAGACAAAGCAGTCTGTTCCAAGGCTCGGGATACTGCTCTGTCGTGGCCGGAGAGCGGTGTGTGCTTTCGGCCTTCGTTATTCTGCTCACGAGCCTTGAATCCTTCTTCTGTCTGGAATCTCCCCTGGTTCAAGACACCGTACGGGCAAAGGCCCATGCCTTCATCCTGGCACATCGGGATGATATCCCTTTCGAAATCGCGCATCGACGCATTCCACATGCCTTGATAGACCACAAATTGCCGAAGGCCAGCCATTCGGGCGTACTGGTTGGCTTTCGAGACGACCCAAGCGGGTGTATCAGAAATGCCTAGGTATAGAACTTTACCAGAGGTAACAAGGTCGTTCAACCCATGCATGAGTTCAGGAATGGTGGTTGCATAATCCCACCAGTGCACGTAGAGGATATCGACGTAGGATGTCTGAAGCTTTCGAAGGGACGCTTCTAAGGAGAGTCTCATAGACTTAATGCCGTTGCCGCCACGGTTCGTCGTGATGCTGCTGGTTCCATCAATGGGTTTATACGGGGCCGAATACTTGGTGGCGATGACCAAATCGTCTCGGTTCTGTCGGGTTGTGATCCACTCTCCGAGCCATTCTTCCGTCTGACCGGCTTGATAGGCATTGGCAGTATCGATGAAGTTGCCGCCTGCGCTGACGAAATGATCAAGGATCTTGAAGGCTGTTTCCTTCGAGCATTCCCCCATCCGGGCTGTGTAGGCATCTCCAAAATTCATCGTACCAAGGCACAGAGGAGAAACTCGGAGCGAGGCATTTGGGGAGAGTTGGCGGTGTCGAGAGAGAAGAGAGGGCGTTTGTTCGGCAGGCATGACGGCGGATTATTGCTCTGAAGTTACCGAGGTAATGGCAGGACAAGTGCGAGTGGAAATAGATGCAAGAGTAGGTATGGTACGTTTGCCTCAAGGTGCTTGAATGGAAGGGTCAGCACGCAAGTGATTCTTAACATGTCCACCTGAGAGTTTTTGAATGACATAGCTAGGTGGTGTACGGATTTAAGCGGCGATGGAAACCGGAGTTAGGGCAAGCCCCGGCTCTACTTGCCAAGGCGTAGATTAGCAGGAACGCAAGGTACAACAAGGTGAACAGTCGATTTCGGTGGTATCGCCACGGCAGGAGTGTGGCCTCGACTCATGTGATTAACCTAGCCTAGTTTAGTAGGTGACACCCAGCTATTCCAACCCCATAGCTAGTAGGCACTCCGTATAAAGGGCGGACGTACTCAATTAAGTCTCTCCTGTACAACAACATGATTGCGCACCCTGTGGCCTTTACACGAGTACTACTGATTTGATTGTACGTCATAAGCGGGTAAAGGTAGAAAATCGGATTTAAAGTGGATACTGGCATTATCTGAACTCTTCAGTTTCTTCGGTAGGGCTAATATTATCCACACACTGGCATATAATCTTACTAAATCAGGCTAGTATTCCGGAGTGATCTGCATATACAGACACTCTAGTTGAACCTCAGACTATGGCGCAACTAGGGTTAGGCGTGTCCGCATAGCAGGAGGCACGGCACGGCTAAGTTGGTAGGTAACTCACGGCGGCGTTTCGTTATACTCAGGGCTTAGTATCTTATTGACCACCCGCCGGTCTTTGCCAGGTATCGGTTGATTATCCCCACTGTCACAGGCCGCATAGTTCTGCTTCCTAAGCAAATTCGACCTCGGTAAGGAATCAACGTCTGGGACTCGACTAAGGTGGAGGTGCAGGTAATGAATTAAGTCACGTACACCTCAAGGGTGATCCTAGCTCATCTGTCCGAGCTTTTGTGAAAAAGCCTTGACCAACGGTAGTCTTTTTCGGCTCACCTGTGAAGCAAGCCAATGTAACAATGACGCATTGGCTGGAAGAGGTGAGAAGGCCGTCGTGGTGGCGTTTTTGGTATAGACTGAGAAGGCTCTTAAACGGAAAATAGGGGGGCTAGTGTTTTTGAGAAATGAAATGCTTGATAATCCCAGGCGTTCAACGCCCTGCTTACCTCCGGAGCTTCCGTGATCTGTACCGAATAGATAGGATTGTCGGCTGTCAACTGAGGGTCATCACAAAGGCTTGTTGTTTTAGCAAAAGTTATATAAGGAGAAGGATGATCTACTTAACTGAAAGGGAAAGATAACTGGTAGTTCCAAGCTCATCATTCCACCACTCATATCCTCACACCGCACCTTCTCAACCGTGGCCCGCAATGAAGTCGACTCATCTCTTATATCTCTTTATAACCCAAGGTCTAGCGAGTATCGCTTCGTCACTTTGTTCTCGTGTCTCATTCCGCATTGATGCCAGCGCGGAAAACATTCTTTTCTCCGCTTCACCTAATCCTAGAAACGCAACGGCCACCCATGACTTCCTGGCTTCGTCTTTGGCCACCGGTCCGCCAATCAATGGAACGACGCGTATAAGCGGAGAGTTCACATTCAACGGGATATACTGCAGGCCTCGGAGCCGCACGAGATCTCGAAATACCCTGCAAGTGCTTGTCCACGGTCTCACCTATGACAAATCTATGTGGTCTGGTCTTGGCTATTCATCGCTCTACGACTGGCAGAAATTCGCGAACTCGCGGGGGTATCATACTCTCGCAATCGATAGGTTGGGTCATGGAGAGAACCTTGATTTCTATGACCCTCTTGCAGTGGTACAAGGTCCCATTCAAATAAACCAGCTTCACGTCCTCCTACAATCCGCTAGACATGGCCTCCTAGACGGCGTGGGAAAATTCAACCGGATTGCGTTCATCGGCCACTCATACGGATCTACCCTCGGCAATTACTTAGCCCAAGACTACGCAGGCGATGTGGACGCCTTCGTACTGACCGGCTACTCATCAACCGCAACAATTCCTACGAACTTAATACCGGATTTTCAGAGTGCTGCAACTATTATTCGCCGGTTTAAAAATACCCCTCTTGGTTACTTAACTGTTTCGTCTGAAAAGGCCAGGACGGGGGCATTCTACGGGGGCAAGTTCGACCGATCTCTGGCTCAATACGATTTCAAGGTCGAGGATACCGTGAGTCTTGGCGAGTATCTGACTCCGGGTGCTCAGCCTGTGTCTACGTCTTATGAGGGGCATGTGCTCGTGGTTACTGGAGACAGGGATTCGATTTTCTGCACCACTGGTCCCGATACTTGCGCAGAGACGTTGAACAAAACAGGCCAAGACATCTTTCCCAAGGCTGTATACGACTATTTCGTCGTGCCAGAAACAGGACACTGCCTCACACTTCATTACTCAGCCCCTAAGGCCTTCAAAGTTGCGCATGACTGGCTAGACAATGTGTTCGAGCTGTAGGTTTTGATAGCGAACTACTTGTACCATTTCATGCCGCTCTCTCGAACCTGGAATTATCAAAAGGCTTGACTGCGTCGCCAGTGTGGCGTAGGAACAAGGGTTGGGAGGTGGGACGCTGTTCTGTGAAATTGGGGATATTGGTGGGCTCTTGGAAGTCTGTCTCGGGGAAGCCTGGTCATGGGCTGTCTCCTCTCACTATAGTCACGGTGTCCAAGGTCGGACCTTAATGTATAGCCCTACAATCTAGTCTCATCTTCCGCCACACCCGTGACGTTCTATATCGTCTGAGTGATCATCCTAGTGTGCCTCATCTGCTCGACACTAATTCGAAGCAACTCAATGCCGCGTCTGTCAATATGGAGTCAAGCAGAAGCTAAATCCGGTAACAGCCCTGATGTTATCCTTTCCTGATATAGTCGGAATGAAGTCTCACCGCTGATATTCGAAAGCCTAAGAAGTGAGACGGTCTTCTACTCGCCAATTAATGATGCGGGGGGAATGCGTCGGGATTGAGCGTCTGAAAAGGCTTTGTAATGAAGACATATATAACACCTCAGTTTAACGCGACATTCAGGAAGCCTGGTAAGAACAGCCAGAATGGCAGGAACCCGTCGCCAAACTCTAAAACAAACAAGCCAGCAACTCGTCAAGATAAGAGCTCTTGCACCTGTTCCTGAACTCCGCTCCATCATTGTTCAGATTTTGGTGACACCAGTTCCTGGTCCGAAAGAAATCCTTATGTGAGCTCACAGTATAGCACTGAATCGCGCAGACCTTATCTACACTGTCAAGTCTATTACTACACTAGACAAGCGAGTAATTTGGTCCAATATTAGTAATATTGCAGGTTGGCGAGGATCTTGTCGAGATCTTGGACTTGCGAGTCGACGTGGGAGGGTGTGTTGCTGGCTTTGTGCAAGGCGGCAGGTAGACTCGTGACGTTATGGCTCGTGGTTGCTGAGAATCTCGAGATGCAAGCGCATCAGTGCTAGCTAATGCCAAAGCGTATGTATTTGTAGCCGCATTTTATGAGTATCTAAGTACTGGTGCTTTTTTAGGCCAAATTAGGCCGTAGGAAAATTAGTACGCATTATGTATGGCGGAATCGAAAACGTTGCGGCAGAAAGTTTCTCAGTCCCAGGTGGGAACTTGGACTTTGTTGGTTAGTCGAGCGGCCGGAGAGGCGACCACATGGTGCCAATTTGCGGCGAGAAAATAGCCCATCGAATCTGTTGAGAAGTCCTCGGATTCAATAAGCCTAAGTCGGCTACTGCTCGGAGGACAGGGGATAACAAGAGACTGGTTGATTGGGACAAATGCTGCTCCATTGAGACTCGAACGAATGAATAGGGCGGATACGAGATGATGATTCAAGTCAGCTTCGCTTCATTTTAGGGGCATGCAACAGGGAAAACATAGTAGTAGAGACCTCTTCTTAATCAGGCTAGCGTTCCGGAGCTCTAACATTACGTAGCAACCCAAACTTCTCCGGAGTGTGTGGATCCGGATACAGAAGTGCCAGTCCACCCCACCCATGGAGTTAAGTTTGGCGGGGTCACAAAACCTTTTACCCCACCTCATAAAATCAACTCTATGCGGACAGACATCTGTCAGAGGCATCACAGACCTCATTATACACGCTCCTGGTGGCCTCGCTTTCGGTATAGCCCACTGCGTTCCAGTGGTATCCACTTTTGGTGTTTGCTCCCCGAGGGTGGTGTGGAACTCAGGGAGGCCAGCTCGCCTCATTGACGTCCTTCCTCCATCAACCTTGCTTACTCCTTCCAGATCCCCCGTTCCGCAGCCCGTCAAAGCTGCTATCCTTACGCTACGAAATTCATCTCAGACCCGTCTGCAAGACGTCTAATGGTGTATCGAGGCCGTCTATCCAGGGATTGTCTCCCTTGCCGGAAACGGAAACTTCGGGTATAGTCCTGCTTTCCCATGTTTCCCCTGCGAAGTATAGTCGGTGGTTGACTGAGCGTATTTCCAGTGTGATCTACGGCCAGAAGGGTGTGGCCAGTGTTCCAGAGCCAGGCTTGAATGTTACGGGTATCGGGACCACCACGACCTGGTCTTCCGGGATGAAACCCTCGCCACTGAACAGAAAATCATGGCACGGGAGCTTTCCGGAAAGCCTCCCCAGCCTTCTACACTAGAGCTTGGTTGGAATATCCAGGCACCATACGCCTTCTTCTCCATCTTTGTTTTCGGCTTCTCACGCAGTCACATGGCCACTGCTCCAGGATATAATAAGGCCCCCTCAACTGGTTACTTTGCTGCCAGCGTCGAGGCAACGAGCTTAGCTTTCCTCGTCACCCACCTCAACAGGTTGGATTTGATGGGCCCGGCAAATAGTGCCTACGTGACTGCTATCCAGCGCCTTAATCTTGCGTTGAATGGACCGGAAACCTTGCATCTCGAGGAGGCTCTCGAATCTATCCTACTTCTCGACACGTACGAAAAGATGGTGTGCCGCAATCCGCGTGGCTCCTCTCTATGGATAAACCACCCACGAGGCGGAATATCTTTACTCGAATCCTGTGGGAGTCAAGTCGTAACAAGCTACTTGGGTCGCCAGCTTGGCGCTCGTCTTGTGAGTGCTCTTACTGTCAGCTGCGGCGCAGCAGCGGTTGCCGTCCCGGAAGCGTTGAGGACATTACGGAGGCAGCTGGATCCTTTCGTTAACAGCGTCAAATGGCGCTTTATGGGTATCTTAGCCTCTATCGTCGACCTCCAAGCCGACCTCCACAAAGGTGGAGACCGCTGCAAGCCCGGCCCAGTCAAGCAAGCGGAGCAGTTGGATGCAGAGCTGACACGCTTACATAAAGGGCTGCCACTATCTTGGAGGCCCCTAAGAGTATCACCTGTCAGAGATCATCCCCTTATCTTTGGCTCTTACTACGACATATTCCCGGATCAGTGCGCCGTCCAGCTTGCAAACGGTATTTGCGTTATGCGCCTACTCCTTAACAGAATCATAACGATGTATTCTCCCAACAAGTCATCCGGATCCGATAGCTACGATATTGCTTGTCAGATATGCGCATCGGTACCTCAGTTTCTTCCGTCAGTGGCACAGCAGGATGAAACTGCACCATTCTCGCCAGTGCTGAGGCTTCAGTGTTGCACTTTGCTCGCACCACTTTATGTTGCAAACCACGTTTCTGAGGACGTGACGATGAGAGCATGGATAGGGCATTGCCTGCAGTATATGTCTGATAGGGGTGGGATGAAGATAGCCCAAGACGTGAGGGACGCGATGACAAATAACCTGGATTTGGACTACTGGTTTGTCGTGTCCATGGTTGGCAGTTACGCATTTGCGACATAAATTACCGTAGCTTGTGGGAATATCAACAGAAGTATAACAGCATTTGCAGTTATGGAAGTTAATGTCAGCGTCTCCAGTAGCAATGGCCAGGACCTTCCGTCTACACACTTTGTTGCTCCTTATCCTACGTGGTTGAAGTTTCCAGTCTCTATCGCTCCTAGAGCGAAATCTAGTGTACGTGTCAAACTCTTCTTTTGGCAGACTGCGGCTTTTTCGATGTGGTTTGTGAAGCCCCGCGGCTGATCTTTCGCGTATGCATGTGCCATGATGCGTACTTGAGAGTTGAGTCTGGAATCGCAGCTGAATTCCTTTATAAGTTGTTCTCACTAAAAAGTACACCGCTCAGCTTGTAGCATTTGACTTACGGCTCTGGTGCACACAGGTTTGGTGAGGCAATATAGTAACCCGCGACAAATAACCCAGGAAGCCATTGGCGTAAATCAATATGAACCCGGCTGGCAAATGCAGATCTGGATGCTTGTCTTGGTCATGGGCAATTACTGATAGCGAACTCAAAGCAAAGCACCAAATAATCTCGCCTTCGGCAGTGGGAGTTGGGAAGTTAATAAATCAGGTAGTAGCCAAGCCGCAGTTAATGCCCTAAATTAAGATTATGCTCCGCATTCACAACTCTAGAATTCATCCTTTACTCGCTGAATCCAGGGACAGCGACAACTGAGTAGGAATCCAACTCAAGACCCGCACGTATTCGCAAATTGAGAACCCCCGAACCACACGGCAACTTTCTTCCGCATTGGTGAATTCGGTGAGTGCGGCACACATACTTTAGAGAGGATCATGTCACGCCCTTGGAATACCAAGCACGACAAAAAGCAGCGTATAGCTTGAAGCTTAAATATACGTACAGTGCTTGTTGCCTATTATTATCACAACATGGTGTCAAGCTGGCAGGGAAGGAAAAAACAAACTGCAAGAAAACTCTGACTGCTCTTCCGCGGCGCCCGGGTCGTGGAGACAAAATTTGCCTAGGTTCGACTTCTCAGGGCTGACAAATTGTAAAGATTAGTAATGAATAACAACGGAATTTGCCGCAGGGTTTACTCAAAGGGAGTCCTGAACATTACACGGAGTTTGATATTGACTATTGCAGTAACTCCGTGAACGGAAAACAAAGTTTGTAAAGGGAAATCGAGCATATAAGAGCATCCCATCACAAGGGCGACGATGGTAGTGTCATCTTGGCAATTCGCTTGTGTCTTATCATCCTTACGCTCTCATTCCAAAGCCGCCCGTTGTGCAGTATCTCAGTCGCCATGAGGATTGCAAAAACATATCTGTGCCTGCTGACGGCAACTTCTGTACTGGCTCCCCCCGTCATCGCCCGGCCGTCGCCTTCACCAGCTCAACCAAGAGTTACGATTAAAAATGGTACACTTGTGGGAGCTCAAAACTCCGAATATCATCAGGATTACTTCCTCGGAATCCCATACGCCCTCCCCCCGGTTGGGAACCTTCGATTCAATATGCCTCACGAGCTGAATGAATCCTGGTCGACAGAAAGAGCGGCAACAGCCTACGGACCTTTCTGCCGCACGGCGCCTTTAAAGTTGCCAGGTTTCTCGCAGGACGGGGTCACCTATGCTCGGAGCGAGGACTGTCTTACGTTGAATATCGTTCGACCGTCTGGCTTGAGCTCATGCTCCAAGGTCCCGGTCTTGGTCTGGATCCATGGTGGTGGCTTGCAGGACGGCGGTAGTGGCGACCCACGGTACAATATGACTTTCCTGGTCAAAGAGTCTGTCAGCATGGGCGCCCCGATAATTGGAGTCAGCATTAATTACAGAATCTCGGGTTGGGGATTTCTCAATGGTGCTGTCGTGAACGCATCCCGAGTCGCTAATCTTGGCCTGCACGACCAACGGCTAGCCCTCCACTGGATCCACGAAAACATTGGCGCATTTGGAGGAGATCCGACCCGCATTACAATTCACGGCGAATCTTCAGGGGCGATATCCGTAGGACACCATCTCCTAGCGTATGGTGGGCGCGATGACCGTCTCTTTCATGCCGCCATTGCGCAAAGTGGTGGCCCACTTAGCCCTAGCTCCTTCTTGACGCTGGACCAGCAGGATGAACAATACGCTCAAGTTTTGAATGCGACCAAGTGTAGTGGCTTGGAAGATACTCTTGGTTGCTTACGCTCGGTATCGGCGGACGTTCTCGATGACGCCTTTCGTCCCTTGACGTTCACCCCGGTCATTGATGGCGGTCTTGTTCCTGACTTTCCTTCCGCCTCCTTGAAAGAGGGCAAGTTTGTGAAAGTACCGCTGCTTATTGGTGCGAATACGAACGAAGGCACTCCGTTCACGACTTGGGGAGGCCTCGGAGTCGACAACAAAGCGGAGTTTATGGCCGCTATCAAAGCTTTTGATGCGGGGCAAGGCCTTTCCGACAAGGTTGCCAGTGACATCACAGAGTATTACGTCACCAGGTTGACTCAAAACGATCTCAAGCAACAGCTCGGCACTGTCCTCGTCTCGCCCGGCCCATCTTACGGGGCCCTGTATGGGCCTATCAGCCTCTACTTGGGCGACGTACTCTTCAGCTCGGGGAGAAGATATTCCCTTCAGGCGTGGCATGAGCCGGAACCTGACCCTAATCCGCACCATGCGTCGATCCGCGTCTCTGTTGTGGTTGCGGCACATTTCCTCCGCCTCGAACAGCTGCCACCCTCGTGCAGAAGATCCCCGACGAAAGGGCTTTTGATGTCAACCCACTCTCATCGTCCTCCATCCAGAGGGAGGGGCAGCTTCAACATCTCAGTATGCTTATGGCCCGTATGTGGCTCAGCTTTGCGACTACATTGTCGCCCAATCATCACGAAGGTATGCGTCTTCCTCAAGAAACAACATTGTCCCTTCTAAACTCACATCGTATAGTGCCGAATTTTAACATTACTTGGCCGAAATACCAGAACGACAATCCGACAAACATGGTGTTTCGTTTGGAGAACACTACATTAGAAGCCGATAACTTCAGGCTCGATGGTACTACGCAGATCATCCAGGCCTTCAAAGAGTTGAAGCTTTAGGGATCTGCCATTAAATTATGGATTATTGGGTTGGTACGGTGAATTTTGGATAGCAACTGGTCAGTTTTGTTTGACCTAAAGAATGTTGTGCAGATGCAGGTTACCCATAATCAAGACCTGGCTCGTGCGGGCAGTTTCATGTACGGTAGTCTAATCCATAGTCTCCATACAGCCTGCAGTTCAAGGACGTTATGGATGCAATTAGATAAAGTACCCAATTGTCTGTTTAGTCCGAAGGATGACCTTAGCGGCGGTCATGACATTCTTTCCGGTCCCTTTCGGCCAGACCACGGTGACAGGTGGCCTTTGGCGACGTAGTGACCTTGCAAATGTCTCCAGCACCGAAGATCGCGGAAGATCGAGACGAGTAGCTCTGTTTTAGCTAATCACGACAAAACATGTCCTGCAAAGTCTCCAAAAACGGACTAGGCGTGTCAACGTCCCTGCACCCTAGTTGCCGTCACAGCTGCGTGCCAAGCTGACTTCAGCGCAACGCTTAGTTACACGAGCGTAGCAGGTGATTTCCATAATTTTCTTACATGTTGCGATTTAAATTTAAATTTCGTGTTCTACAACTCGTTCATAAATGGCTTAGGAAAGACAAGGTGTCCGTAATTTGTGTATCTGCTTGTAATCTCAGCCCGAAAACTTGATTGCCTCTTGTTGAGGAACATGCTGCAAAATAGTTCCTGAATGAGTAGCGTCCAAGGGCGCCCCTAGACGATACTTTTGCTCAGGCACCAACCCATACAAAAAGCCCATGGGAAAGCCAAGGTCGAAAGTGTTGGCATCATCGATCTCATCAAGGTCTTCTTGATGCAAGCAAATTCTGAGGGCACCAATGTTGGACTCCAAGTGCTCAACTTTGCGCCCACCGATGACAGGGAATACGTACGGCGTTTTCTGCATAACATACGCAAGAGCCTACGTAATCCGTTAGTTGATATTGGCAAGGCTGGGTTGGATAGTCACGAACAACTTGGGTGATAGAGGCGCTTTTCCTCTTGGCCACCTGCTCAAGCGCACGGGATACTTTGATATAGACAGGGTCGTTGACGAGCCCAGCAGAGCGCGCTGCAACTGCCTTCCGGTCCTGTTCACTTCTGAACGCTCCTCCACCCATCGCGCCCCAAGCAGCGAAAGCCATTCCCTCAGAGCGGCACATGGGCAAGAGCTCTCGCTCAGCGTCGCGGACGGCAGCACTCCATCGTCCCTGGTAGACGACGAACTGCGCCATCCCATGGTCGCGGGCATATTGATTCGCACGGCTTACAACCCAAGCGGGGGTATCGCTGACGCCGAGGTACAGGACCTTGCCATTCTGGACCATCCTGTTTAATGCCTGCATCACTTCCTCGATGGAAGTGGTGAAATCCCACCTGCAATGCTACATGTTATTGGGAACACGGCCAGATTCTCAATGGGGAAGTACTTGCCAATGCAGGTAAAGAATGTCCACGTATGAAGTCTGGAGCTTCTGAAGACTGGCTTCAAGGGATGTGATCAAGCTTTTCGCATGGTTACCCTGCTCGTTGGCTTGAATAGGACGGGCACCGTTTGGCGAAATTCGGTTCGAGAACTTGGTCGCCACAACCATCTGATCCCGTACGCCTCTTTCAGCTAGCCATTCTCCTATCCATTTCTCAGACTGTTCGTCTTGATAGTTGTTGGCACTGCAATGCGTAAGACTGGGCACCTAGTCAGAGAAGTGAAGACATACGTGTCAATGAAATTTCCTCCATTCTCGTAGTAGAAATCAAGAATCCTGAATGCTTCATCTTTGCTGCAGTCCCCTAGCCAATCCCTCCAAGCGTCTCCAAAATTCATTCCTCCGAGGATGAGGGGTGAAACGCGGAGGCCGCAAGTCGGCGAAAGAATTCGGCGATAGCCAAGAAGGCTCTTTGGTTCAGGAGCACGAGCAAATGCCATGATAACGCTGATATGATTTGACGTGATGGATAACGAAGGTGTAGTTCCGGAGGGCATATCAGACAGTTATCTGTTTTGGTAGACGGGTTTCTCTTTTATCAACCGAAGATTCAACTTTCAAGGCTTGTGACGGTGATCCACCCAGGTCCACTGACACTGTAGGTGCCTAACCTAATTCTACTGTTTGCTGGTGGGGTCAAAGCCGATGGCAGAGGGACACGACTCATGATTGAGGCAGTACACTTCGCTGGAGAGCATACGGAGTTAAGCGTTCTTCCCGTCACTCGAACAGCTAGTCGGCTGGCTGATTAATCATGATATATTTGGTTCATTAACACAACCACTTACGGATCACTGTCTCCATGAAATTGCGAGCAGCTCCGCAATATGTGCGGAATACTACCATGTTTCCCCCATCTGTTTTCATAATCAATGGACATGGATTGGCACTCGCCAGTGCCGAGATAACTGTGGAAGACATGACTGCTATACCACACAATTCCGCACCCACATTTGCAGTGACGCCCCCGATGTAGCCTGCGGGAAAGTGGTGTCGAGGCCACAGATGCGCTATCATGATGTTGTACAAGAGAGACTTAATTGAGTACATCGACTGCTGCCCCGGACAGAGGGAGTGTCTGCCAGCTAGGGGTGCAGAATAGCTAGGAAATGTTTGCTAAACTAGGCTAGGTTAACTATTTGAGTCGAGGCCACATTCTTGCCGTGGAAATACCACCGAAATCGACTGTCCACCCTGATATACCCCGTATTAGGCCTTGACGTTATGCCACAGTCTTGAGGTTGAACTAAAGTGTTTGTGTGTGGAGACCAGTCCGGAACTCTAGCCTGATTTGGGAAGAATTATATCCTGGTGTGGAGGGTCCGTCCCACTCTCGACGAAAACAATGATTTAGGCTTACAAAATTAGCCCCACCCAAGAGCTTTGTATCGACAACATCATCGTTAATGCGCAAGCGATACAGGATGGCTCGGCAGAGAACATCATGCGACATGACCATTATTCGGCAACTCTTCTTCTAGGTGGCGATGATGGATAATCTGAGACCTATGCAATAGATCGACTGTCCGAACACGCCGACGCGGCCGACACGTATTGCACTAGATCCCTTATAGCCAACTGGATGGGTCTAGTCACACACACAACGGCTACTACTTGGGAAGGCACAAAAGGGATTCCAAGAAAAGGACTACCAGCTGGCTATAGTACAGCACACAATGGGAATCCTTGAGCCGTAGGCTGAAGAAGTAATGCCTATGAAAAAGAAGAGAGTCCGGATCAACCGTCTTGTCTTCCCACTCCGCCCTGGAAACACCATCCTTACCAGACTGATGGGTGTAGTGATGACCAATCTGGCCGAGATTGCTCGAGACTTCCGCTGGACCCATGGGCGTTAGAGTAAATTTCAGGGTTCGAATCACGGGCCTGCTACGTCTTAAGTCCGTCCTAGAGGCTATTGACATCTTGGCATGGGCCGTAACAGGGGGGGCACTCTCGAACTTTCGAGATG
Source organism: Fusarium oxysporum f. sp. lycopersici 4287 (assembly GCF_000149955.1). Classification (NCBI taxonomy): domain Eukaryota; kingdom Fungi; phylum Ascomycota; class Sordariomycetes; order Hypocreales; family Nectriaceae; genus Fusarium; species Fusarium oxysporum. The sequence goes on from NC_030990.1 coordinate 4,888,234, forward strand.
AGGTTCTTTACCAATCAGGACTAACCCTTGAGTCATGGTAGATATTATTGATTATGGACACTTATTTCATAATGCTTTCTATCATGATCAACGCACCAACATTGCGCATCGCACACGAAAGAAAATCACGAAAGATCGATCACGCCGCCTCTTGATATCGCAATGGAACCGTTTGTGATAACACTCTCGAACAACAGCACGATTGCTGGTATTCATAGTTTGCCGCCACCCTCTGCGTCTGGCCCAAAATCTCGTCCCTTGGTCGTCGGCTTGCACGGCGGCACCTACGACTGCCATTACTTCGACCCGAACAACAAACACAGCGCATCTAGACTGAGCTATGCGTTGGGGGTTCCTTTTGTATCTATCGACCGTCCCTGCTACGGAGACAGTGATTCCTTTCTCCCCATCCCCGAAGGCTCAACCTTCGATGAGCAGACTGGGCTATGGCTTCATCAATTCATCCTACCTGCTTTATGGTCCATTTTTGGCGTGCCTAATGGTTGTAATGCCATTGTAATTCTCGGCCACAGCCTCGGAGCAATGGGTGCCATCATCACTGCGGCACAGCATGCGCAGGACAAGACACCTCTTTATCCACTGGCAGGCATTGTGGTTTCCGGAATTGGCACGCGGCATCTTACGCTGTCGAACGACCAGGATTCAGCTGATGCACCCTTGTCTCCTCCCGAGAATCTGGTGTTTACCCCTCACATCAAGAACTCTCTCATGTTTCGACCGGGAACAGTAGATCCGTCGGTCCTGGAACTCACCGAGCGGCTGAACCAACCCAGCCCTTCTGCGGAGATGCAGAGTTTGGCTCCTTGGCTGCTGACCTGGCGCGACCGCTGGGCTGTGCATGTTACGGTACCAGTCATGTATTCTCTTCCTGAATTTGATTCCTTTTTCGAGGCAACGGAAGACCATTTGCAGGAATGTGCTGCTGCGTTCTCCAAGAGTACGCGTGTTGATACCAGTCTCATCAAAGGGGCGCCACACTGCATAGAGCTGAGTTATTGGTCGCAAGGGTGGTATGCCCGTTGCTTCGGGTTTGCGGTCGAGTGTGCCGCCAGTTTTGCTGCAGGCCTCGAGTAGGCCAACTGTTCTTACGGAGAAAGACAGATGCTGCAACGTCCTGCGGAGTATGCAGCAGTTCAACGACACAAATACGAGGATGTTCCTTATACTCAAAATATTTTCAAAACCAGCTTATCTACAGCCCTAAGTCTCAATACGTCCGTTGTCTAAGCTTTTTCCAAAGTCTTATTTATTGCCCCATAGATCTGAGTTGTGCCTCGAGGTTTACGTTGGCCAGAATGCAAGTAACATAAGCAGCATGATGCTATTTCTAGGACAATCTTTAGGCGATAACCTAGAAGAGAAGCATTAAAAAGTGTGGGATTCGTATTTGGCATTCCTCTCGAAGTTCGAGGAAAACCAATCAAATAGTATTGGGGCTCCGGGATGAAAGTGCAAGCTGGGTCATTGGAACGGTAGATACTTCAGGAGACGACATCCATACGGAGGACCAATCATATAGAAACGAATGAGGGCATCTATTAGAGATCATGAGTGGTGTTTACTGAAAACATATTCTTGAACAACACCCTGCTTCATGATTCGGCCCTTGTCTTTTCTGGCTGAGACTTATATTCGCAGCCGCTAGACATACATACATCCTACAATGTATAGATGAGTTTTGCCGCGCGTACCCTGCCCGCTTTAAGATCCTCAAGCCCTTTCAAGACACCTGCGAGGCCCTTCCCCCCTTGATTGACTAACGGCCGCACTGGCTTAAGCTTGCCCTCATGCAATAAAAGGCGCACCAGCTCGAACAGCATCACGGCAAACTCGTAATCCTCAGGCTTGGCCGGGATAAGCCTGCCCCACTTCGTGATATCCTCGCCGAAAGCGGTGTAGGCAGCTGTATACCCAGACTGGATTTTCGGGTTGACGGATGTAACGACCTCGGGAGGAAGCCGTAGTAGTGCGCTATAGTAGGTCTCCGTCTCTGAAGCGAGGGCTCGCGCGCAGAGTCGCGCCGTTTCAGGAGTCGAGACACAGTCCAACGCGTGGCGCAGGCGACCTGCTGTGAAATCGCGAATATCAGAAACGCACTTGTCCACATTTGCGTACTCAAATACAGCATCGGCGCCGAAAGACCTGACGTAGTCCATATTTCCGGCAGAGGATGTCGTCACGACTGAGAGACCCGAGAGTTTGGCGAGCTGTATCGCAAGGATACCCGTAGGGGTGCTTCCACCATATATGAGGACATATTCGGGTTCGCTCGCAGGGTGGGTTGGCAGCGGCAGCTTCAGGGACTGGTAGAGACCTTGGGCCTACAGTATCAGATCCGAGATCAGCATCAGCAGTACAGACCGTATTGGGAATGCCATCGCAGACTTACAGCCGTCACAATGCCGACACTGAGACCAGCCGCCTCCACATCGCTGATATTGTCCGGGATTCTGAAAGCAAGTCCTGCCTTGACGACGCTATACTCTCCATACGAGCCGTCTTCAGGCTCCATGCCGTTTCTGGTGGACTAGAGATTAACATGTACGCTCCAGTGTAAAAGAAAGCTGGCTACTCACCCGCCATTGGCGAGGCCGGCAATCCGATCGCCCTTCTTGAACGGCTTAGACACTCCAGGTCCGATCTCTTCAACAATGCCGGCGTAGTCATAGCCAAACTTTGAGCCTAGTTCTGTACCCTGCTGTAACTGCTTCCAGTCGATCGGGTTCAGTCCGACGGCAGTTGTTCTGATGAGTAGGTACCCGTCGCGCAGCTTTGGCATTGGTACTTTCTTAGTAGCCAGTATACCCGTACCGTCGGCTTGCAGGATGCTGATTTGTGCCGGCAGAGTCATTTTGAACGATGCTATCTTTGCTCAGAAAGATAAATGTTGCTGGTGTGGGGATCGTCAAGAAATTATACATCCAAGTATCAAGTGTACTGATGTAGGATGTGAGCGAAAATCTAGTTAAACGTCCGATACATTTTCCTAAGGGGCAGGCACATCTTATCACTGAAGCGGCAGCGGGAGCTGGTTCCACGTACAGAGGGACGTACTTCTACCCAGAAGATATTCCCAAAATGGTCGACATAGCCCGATGGTGTATTTGTCAGGGAGTACGATCTTAATCTCCAAGTGGGCCTTTGGGAGGTCGGGCCTTTCGTCCTCATGCGTCCAGGCCACGCACTAGGCACGATCGATTAATGGGCTCGCAAATGGGACTGGGACTGTTAACGTTGATACAATATGGCAAGATCCACTAAACTGACCCCAAAATATTTCAGCATACATGGCCCGCGATTTGCCGAAATGAGTGCCGAGACATTGCACCGCCTGGTTCGCCATGTATACGACGTAGTAGTCCACTTGGCCAAACTTCACCCGCGATACGTACATAATATGTGGCTGCTGACCAATACAACTAACAAACCTTGGTTTTGTTTATGCGCGGGCGTCCGAAAATAAGTTGTCTCATACGGGGCCGTGCATTGAACAAACATGCCAACCAAACGGACTTAACCTTACCTCCGCCCCTGGGTACTGGTTGCGTACAAGTAAACCCAAAAGCTTGAGTAAAAACTTTCCTGTTACCGACCGAGGTATAAAATCGAGCGTGTGGCCCTTTTCCCTTGATTCTATCGCTCTCTTATCATTTTCGATGCTCATTGCTCAACTGTCGACTGGTTCATAAACTTCTGCACTTTTCGCTATCATGGTCAACGTGGTTATCGTGGGTGGTGCTGGCAGTAAGTCTCTTGCAAGGTTCATAGGCAATGTTGAGAACTGGCGGAGTAACTGAATCAATCAGGTGTCGGCCATAATGTTGTCGAGGAGCTTGTTTCCCGCGGCGGCCACGACATCGCCGTCTGGACAAGGAAGGTAGGCAATTTATCGACGAGCCACGATCTACCGAATCAGTAAATCCATGCTAACACAAAGTCAGAACCCGTCGGAGGCCGTTGTTCCACCAGGCGCCCGAGTAGTCCAGGTCACCGATTACACTGATCACGCGGCCCTCGTCTCAATGCTGCAGGGTGTCAATGCTGTTCTTGCGTTCATTAACCCCATGACCGACCCCGGCAATCGCACGCAGAAGGCTCTAATCGATGCGTGCATTGCGGCCAAGGTCAGGAGATATGCTCCCAGTGAATGGGCTGGGTGAGTGGCAAATCTCCCTGCATATCGTTCCCGCAGGGCCATATCCTCTCCCTTTCTTAAGAGAAAAGATGTCTCATGAATGACGGTGTTACAGGAAGACCAAGAGCTCCATCAAGATGTACGCCCACAAGGCCGAGGTCCTTGACTACCTAGAGGAGGGTCAACAAAAAAAAGAAGGTACGTGCTTCCGCGCGGAGGTAGGTGTACGAGATTTAGCGTATTGACTATTGGCAGGTGCTGGAATACGGAATCTTTCAGCCGGGGCTACTGTCTGATTATTTCGCCGCCCCATTCCCGCCGTCGCAGCATATGAACACTTTCCCACTACTCTTTGACCTCCTAGGAGCTCGTGCGGTTATCGTCGAGGATGGCCAGGCACCCATGTCCCTGACAGCCGCTAGTGACGTTGGTGTTGTTGTCGCACACGCCATTGAATCCAATGAACCGTGGTCCCTCCAAGGCGGCATTGTTGGCGAGAAGACCAACATGTTGAAGGTAGTCGAGACGGCAGAGAAGATTACAGGTAGGGCGCTTCACTTCTTTCTTGCTCGGCGGGGCTACATGCTAGTTTCTGAATGGCTTTTTTCATGCTTTTGTTTCTGCCTCTACTTGTTCAAAGCTTGCGTATGCTAACCCATTGGTTCCAAGGGAAAAAATTCGAGCTACATTATGTCAAGGCTACTGATCTAAGAGCTGGCGAATGGAAGGCGAAGTGGCAGCCTACTTTCGATGAGACCCTCCCTCCGGAAAAGGTCAAGGAAATGGTCGTTCCATTTGTGTCAGGATGGGCCCTCGGCATCTGGGATGGACTTATTGATCTCGAGCCGGACTGGAACAGGCGTTTTCCTAATATCAAGTTTGTGTCTGTGGAGGAAATGCTTCGAGGAGCATGGGAGAGGGCGAAGGCAGCGAATAAGGCCTAGACAGCGGAGCTTTGGCTTGACACTGAGCAAATTGCTCCTATGTATTTGGGGCTCCGTGACTTCCACAATAAATACTTTGGAGGTATGGCCAACCGAGAGAAGACATCCAGGGCATGCTGTGAGGTTTAACGATAATTACGAGGGGTAGCTTAAAGACCTAAACTAGGGCTAATAAACAGGTTTAGGATGTTAGATTGCGGCGCAAGAGCAGACTGGAGTTTATTGCCTATGCTTGTAAGTATGAGCTTGGTTTGTCCTATGTCGTCGCTGATAGCAGGTCGATATAGTTCCTTATTCTTTTTTCTTTCTTGACTTCTTTTGGTTACTTCGACTGAGACTCTTGGGCGGTGAAGACCTCGGTAAAGGTGGCAGTAAAACCTTTTAAACTAGGTATTTTGGGAGAATTAGTGAGGTACTTGCTGATGATTTTAATTCCTCCTATAGTAGTACTGGTCAAGCTATTTAACGAGCTATATATCCCTTAAGTGGGCGGATAATAAGTTAATCCGTCTTGTTGGTCTTATATAGACCTTCTGCCTCTAGGTAGAAGTAGTTCCCTGAGGTTATTAGCTTTAATAATAAATATAATACTAACTGCTTTAAGCTTTTATTATTCTAAGTAATAGGACAGGCTTGCCTTAGCTTAATCCTTAATATGCTTTTAATTTAATTAATAATAAGAGATGTATAAACTAGCTAAACTCTAAAGCCTCTTTCTATCAGCGCCAACACGTCAATCAACCAGTCCACAAATTACGCAGCAGCCACTGGCAATGAGTTCTTATGTGAGATTAACCCAGGCCCTTTAATTACAATGCTTGCAGAGGGCTTAGTTATGGATAACATAAAGGTTCAATTTAGAGATAACCTAGAGAAAATCTATGACCTCTGGATATTAATGGTGTAAAGGTATATGCTACTATTTATAATAGCCTGCAATAACCCTTACATTATTAAGGTCCTTTATGATCTAGTAGAAGACTTTAAGAATGTAGATATATTAATTTTAAGATTCGCCTTGGTTCTATTAGCGTGATTGATGGATTCCTTATAGAGCTAGATAAGGTCTGACTGCTGAGCTGGTATGGTTATTCTTAGAAAGAGGGCCGACAGCATTGTGACGGACATGTATGTTAATGCTCTCGGCTCGCTCGCAAACAAGACTACTGCTCGGCGTCAGGCATTTTGGTTTCGCCGTCTTCATAAGCGGCGGACATACATGGCGAGGTCGGCGCCGATCCTCATTGTCTTTTATACAGAAAAAGCAGAACGTATTGTATGAGTCCCTTTCCCTGACCTTTTCAGGAGCTTTGGCGGCTGCTAATGTACATATGGTAAGACGGAATCTAAAATTGTCCAACGGGAATTTGCACGCGCTTGCCGCTGAAGTGTACCGTCGTTGCCCTCCGGAGGTGGTTCAGGCCGCAGAGTACATAATGCAGGTGGGGGAATCCAATGGAGGGATTGGCGCCGAAGCAAAGCAGGTACATATGGAAAAGCTGAGGTTCATGCTGCACTGATGAGAAATGTCATTAGCTATGATGTCTGTCTACCATAGTATCTGCGTACCAATCGTGTTTGCATACCACAGTGTCTGCCTTCCATAGTATTTGCATACCATAATATCGTATTTGCCATATAAAACTACTCATATCTTGCTTCTATAATGTGCAAGACACCATGGTGGGTAAGAAACCATGGTCAGTTACCATAGTAGACAGGATACCATGGTAGGTCAGTTACCGTGGTGGTGGGCAGGACGCCGTGACTGGTGCTGTCAAGTATCCTATCCTCGTTTGAAGTAGAGCAAGGTATCAGACCTTGGATCCCGTACTCTAGCGCCAGTCCCTTTTATGGCTACATCTGAGTGCTTATCTCGTCGCAAGTGTGAATTTAATGTTGCTTCGCCACCGGTATTCTCGAGACACTGCTCATTGCAGTGGAGGCTTCAAGCTTCTGCCGTCGTGCCCATTGCCAGCACCTTTTGACAGGTGCTCCGCCTCAACTCCATCTGATTAACGTACTTGTTCATGTTACTCAGGATTTATCCACCTGAACAGCAGACAGCGGCCCTTTCTCCCTATTCAATCAAGCCGCGGATTTTAAGTGGTGGCTGGGAACCACCTTGTAGAAAAATAAAGAAACTCGCTCACCGATATCCGCCATACAAGGCTCTATAAGCGTGGTAGGGCAAGTGACTGACCTCTACATTCCTTGACGGCCTGGTGCTGAATGCGAGCGCCGCATCAAAAGTTTTTCGACTTAAATTTCATTAGAGTCGAAGTAAATCGCTGGATTAAGCAACCTAACTTACGTCAATTGGTGATGGAATGATTTGCTTCTCGTCCGTGAACTGCTGGCCTAAAAATTTAATTCACCTACATTCAGCACCCTTGGCGCTAAATTTGGGAGGACCGGGAGGTTAGCAGGATCGGTAAGTGACCAGTACCCTCCCCCAAGCACGCCAGTAGATGAACTGTAGCGAGGAGATACTGTTATCCTCCTCAGGCAAAAATTTGTAAGAAATTGCACCCCTCGCTCACTTTGCAACGTGATGTTACCAGTATCGCACATCTGGAGTGACAATCCTATGCCAGGAAGGAAAAGCTGCTGGTAACATCACACTCTGCAGTGAGCGTCCCTTGCTTACTCTCTTGAATTTTAACGTCCGCCAGATGACTAGTAACATATTGTTACCAGTGTCGCGCACAAGGTTCTCTTGACACCTGATCACGTGGATTCGTGACACAAAGTCGGAATATTACCAGCTTTGTGGTTTTTCAGGTATGCATATCACGCCTTCACCAGCACGAAGCGGCTACAGCAGGCACGCTAAAAATTTAGGAGACTGCTAAATTCGTCTAACAAGGTATTTTAGACATGGTAGCGGCAACTGTCGCCAGCTCTTTATAACGTATAGATAACACATCTACTGTTTAGATTGCCGGGCCTCATCGTGTCAGGAGCGTAAAGCTTCATTGAAATCAATTTTAATTTATGTTCATTCCTCTCTAGGCTCTAACAATGGGTTCCTTGTCAGCGTTGACGCTTCTAGACTACGTTCCGCCATAGCTCCCGTCCTTTTCACTGAACTTCGGTTGTTCCTTATGATGTGCAACATCCACGGCTGTCACGAGCACGGGCAACGGGAAGGTTTCATTCTGTCATACTCTGTTAGTCACAGTAAGCATAAGGTGTCAGGAACACCGACTTTTTCCTCATCAGATAGCGGTAAGGCTTTATCAGTAGACTTGAACTCATACTTTACGCCCTTGCGACGTATACAGACGTATACTTCAGCGTCATAAACGTGATGAATAATGAGGTCGTTATTCATAAGTGTACTCCATTTCTTCCTGAAGTTCTCATTACTCCGGTTTCTCTTCCTTACGCGCGTACTCAGAATGACTGCCATTGTGGTTGCGGAGAAGGGAAACTGGCATAGTACTTAGCTGGAAATAGGATATACATATATATTTACCCTTCTCTAATCCATTTCCAGCAAGCGCAGGGGTGCTGTTCTTGCTTGTTTGTTTTATGTATTAAGGAAGCTGTTTTTGGCCCCCCTGCGATCATGCTATGTTATGTTATGTTATGTTATGTTATGTGTATTTTTCGTCTGGGTGGCTGTAACGAAGCCAAATCTCCTACTGGAGCAAGACGTGCTGAGCTAGCTAGGTACAGGGAACCCCGCTTCCTTTACCATCCAGTATACCAAGGTACAAAAGGCGCTGTATTTTCTCAAGCCTGTTGCCTGTCAGCAGGTTTAGGGGCATACTATTAACTTTTTCCACTGACTAGAATTCTCTTATATATTACTATATCTACTAATACAGTCTATAATCTCTAGTAACCAAGTTATAGCTTATAGTTATATATTATAGCAGCAAGGAAAAACCTTAGGAAGGGATTAGAGGCTAACAGTGTGGCTTACCTTTGAAGGAGAAAAACCTATTATAATTAGCGTTATTAATTAGGAGGATATTACTACTAATGCTATAGGCACTATCTTCTAATATCTAAGGCGTTCTGGTTCTAAGGTACTGCTATTAGATCTAATAAAGGTATTATTAAAGAAGGCTAACTCTCTAAATTCCTTCTCTAAAAACTGCTATTAGGGAGCTAATGGCATCCCCGCAGTTTTATGTGGTCGCTTGGCCCGTAGAAAATCCCGCTCCTAGCATTGCACTAACAGTGCGTGCCAAGAAAGAATTTTTATAGGGGAGAGTTGGGGGTTGAATCTAACTAAGGATGAGAAAGCCATCCAGGGTAGTTCCGCGTACCCTGACAAGATGTTTTGCGTCAACTGGACGGTGATCCTATCGCCCATCGGAACTTCAGACTTTTCCTACTTAAACTTTCCGTGGAAGCTAGGCGACAAACAAACGATAAGTATCACATTTTGCATGCACTCCCAATTGGAATCTGATTAGAAAGACGTAGGATTTACGTAACGTCCCACATTTTCTGCTACCAAGCACGTTCAGCGGTAGACTTATATAGGAAATTGAACCTACTTTACCAGTTGGCGTTTTCAAAATGGTCACCGATGCTGGTATAGATAAGGGTCTCATGAAACAAGTTGCTGGTGTGAGTGCTCCAGTCATGGCACCCACGCATATCTGATACCCCAAAGAGTGTTTACCGGCCAGCCACGAGCCTACGGGCATGTACCCCGTCTCGTACGTACAAGGCCTTGAGCAACGGGTCGCGGGTCTTCAGGGACGCCTCGACCAACAAAGTGCCAAATCAATGACCCAAGAACTTCCTGAGTCTGGTAGTACTCTGGCCCCAAATTTGCAGACAAACATTCATCCAGATTTACAGGGCTTTACTGGTCATCATTGACGCCTTTTATATGCCGTCTGTGCCCAGTCAAGGAACTCATTGA